>NC_045976.1:1132336-1217815 GCF_010909765.2 Amblyraja radiata | reverse complement strand
TTCTACGGGTGCTCTGGTTTCCTCTAAACTCCAAAGACATACAGGTTGTACGTTAATTGGCTTTGGTAAAAAGTGTAATATTGTCCCTAGTGTGTGTAGGATAGTGCTAGTGTGCAGGGAACGCTGGTTGGCGCGGACCCGGTGGCCGAAGGGTCTGTTTCCGCGCTGTATCTCTAAATTAAACGAAACTAGACCTGAGCCAGGAGAAACATGGGAACTGTATGTAGCCAGGCAAGCCTAACTTTCAAAAAGATCACCTCTCATTCTTTCAAAGTCAAGACTAAAGACCCAGACTGTATAGCAAAAAAAAAAATGCTGATACCGAAATCGAAATAAAATAAGAGCTGGAAATATTCTGTGGTCAGGATATGTGTGATGGAGAAGTACAACAGATTTGGTTTGCAATCCATGTATAGATCGAATCTGCTCAATCTCTCACTCGCCAAATATTCCACCCCAGAAAACATTCAGGCGAATCTTTGTTGTACACGCTGACATTTTTATTTCCTCTTTATGTAGGCAGCTGTCATTTGGCCCATCCAGTTTATACATCTCCCAGACTGATCACATCAACTGCATTTTCTCATTTTAGTTTAGTTTAGAGATACAGCGCAGAAACAGGGGCCTTTGGCCACCCATCCGCTCCGACCAGTGATCACTCCGTACACTAGCACTATCCTACATTCTAGGGGAAAGTTACAATTTTCCGAAATCAATTAATCTACAAACCTGTACGTCTTTGGAGTGTGAGAGGAAACCAGAGATCCCGGAGAAAACTCATGCGGTGACGGGGAGAACGTACAAAATCCACATAGACAGCACCCGTGGTCAGGATCAAACCCGGGTCTCTCGCACTGTAAGGCAGCAACTCTACCATTGCGCTGCCCATGTTTCTAAATTATATTATCCTATAACTTATCTTTTCATCCACCCCACAGCTCTCGAACTGGCCACTTATACAGGGGGCATAGCTTGCAGTGACAGTAGTTATGCAGTCCAGGACTCGTAGTTAGCCAAAGAACTTTGGTCAGAAGAAGCAAAAGGCACATAATTCAACTGAGTTAGAGGTTTCATTGCCATCTGCCACAAGGAAAATCACTTTCAGGATCCACTTCAATACCCTCCCATTGACCAGGTAGGAGGGGAACTGGGGGAGGATTAATGGACACGAGGAGAGATTAGGTTACGGAGAAATAATTGGGGTTTTGGGATTGCTATAAGGAAATCGATGAGCCTAATAGAGACACAAAATGCTGGAGTAACTCAGTGGGACAGGCAGCATGGTGCAGAAGGACTGGGTGGAGTTTCAGGTTGAGACCCTTCTTCAGACTGTTCTTCGGCTAAGAACATGTAACAGCTTAGTGGGTATATGACCATGTATTTACAATCAGCAGGGTCTTTTGCCACGTTTTGATTGCCATTGTCACAGAGAGTAGTTCTCTATTCTAGTTTTTGCACACTCTTCCAGCAATTTGATTGGATCTTGGCCAGCATTGGCAGTCCAGGCAGACTCCACGAAACAACTGTATTTCCCTGTCCTTTTATTCTACACGTTTTATTTGTTATAACATTGTATAACCGTGCACAAGCACAGTTATCAAATACTAGGAGAATGGTATGCTTGCCTTACATCAGTCAGGGCCTTGAGTATAAGGGTCAGAGCATCAAGGTACAGATTTGTAAGATTTTGGTTCGGCCCCTTTTGGAATATTGTGTGCACGTCTGTGTGCCCTATTACAGGAAGCATGTGGAGGCTTTGGAGAGGGTGCAGAAGAGGTTTACCACAAGGTTTACCTGGATTAGAAGATATTAGCTGTGGGAAGGTTATACAAACCTGGTTTGAGCTGTCTGAGAAGCACCATAGATAGTGTTGAGACATAAAAGTATGTACAATTAGGAGAGACACACATTTGGTAGACGGTCAGGGTGAGAGGGCCAAAATTTAAGAGATATTTGATCTTATTTTTTCTACAGAGTGGTGGATGCTAGAATGAACTGCCAGAGGTGGTGGCTTTTAGACAGGCACATGGATACGCATGGAATATAGGGATATGGATCGCACACAGGCAGAGATTAGTTTAACCTACCATTATGCTTGGCACGGACATTGTGGGCCAAAGGGCTGTTCCTGTGCTATACTGTGCTATGATCTAAAGCAGGAAAACAGATGTGAGCCTAAATATACTTGCACAATGTTGTGTGATATGAAACTCTGCAATAGGCAGTGGGTAGTTAAAGACAGAGTGCTTTTATGGAATTGATAATAATACAACGAAAAATACTGGAACCATCTGCAGAAAGAAACTGAGGCAATGGTTTAGATGAATGTCCTTTCATAATACAAGATACAAGACTCAGTTTCCATGTGTTTTCTCTAGACAGACACTAACTGACTAGTGTTTTCCAGCATTTTTAATCTTTATTTTAAACTTCCAGTATCTGCAGTTTGGGCCATAAGGTAACTCTTTGAAGCAGAAAAGTACTTGGAGCTGGTGGGAATGAACAAGGAATTAGGACAGTTCTGAATGGAATCAGATGCTTGAGAATTGAACTTGATGAATCTTAGACTGTTATTGGTGGCTACCCATGTGTGATGAACTCGGAATCCCCACACAATGAAATGAGAAAACTATAAAATACAATAGAAAATAAGTAATTATTTAGTGCCTCAGTGGACAGCAATATGAGGGATGTATCAGAAGCTTGTAACATAACACAATTGTCCTACAAGAGAAAAACATATTTTTAAATGATTACGTGTTTAACCATCTTATTCTAGATTCTGTGTTACCCATACAATTGTGATGCTCAATACCAGTGCTGTATAATCTATAATGCAGTATACCAGTGTCTAGTTCTCCCATGGATGGATATCTTGAACAAAACAATTAGACAAATAATAAAAAATATTTTAAACAGCATTGTTAAGGATTGTAGTCAGTAGATATGATCTTACCCAGGACATATCCGGTCACCTTTTCTCTCTTGCAAACTTGCACAGTTGAAACAGAAAACATGCTTACATGGAATCTGTGAAGAAATGCACAAAGGAGATAAAAGGGTGAGATTGTGCTTTTATGCTTACCCAATACAAAAATGGCAAATTTTGAGGATAGCTTGCAAGGAAGACATTATATTTTGACTCATCTCCTGTTCTCAGTATCAACATAAAGGCTGACGTGATCCACATTGTGATACGCTGTTAGGCAGCCTGATGTTTCTCAATCCTGTACCTCACGATTCTCACGGATTCTGAAAAAGTCTCCTAACATTGAATATACAACGTTGAATATAAAAGCTCAACATCAGACATCTGGAGTTGTTTTTCAGCAGGAACTTGATCAGTTGGTTAATGGTGTCTCATGCAGGTAAGTCCGAGGTGTTGCATTTTGCAAAGTCAAACCAGGGCAGGACCTACACAGTGAATGACAGGGGCTGTGTAGGTCCTGCCCTGGTTTGACTAGTATTATAGAGAGAATTCTTCCGTCATCAGCTGTGTAGGTTTTCCTTGGCCTGCCAGTCTCTTTGCAATTAGTAAGCTCACCAGTGCTCTCTTTCTTCTTAATAGTGTTCGAAACAGTTGATTTTGGTAAGCCCAAGGTTTGGCTGATGTCTCTAACAGTTTTATTCTTGTTTCTCAGTCTCGTAATGGCTTCTTTGACTTTCATTGGCACAACTTTGGTCCTCATGTTGATAAACAGCAATAGAAGTTTCCAAAGGTGATGGAAAGACTAGGTGCTAAGAGCTCTCTTATATCTGCATTAAGGAGGCATTTAAACACACATGAGCAATTATAAACACTTGTGTCCACTATCCAGGCCTTCTTCAAGATCATAATTTATTAGCCAAGGATGTTTTGCAACATGCGAGGAATTTGGTTTGCCATAGTCAAGATGGCAGTGGATGGAGGAAAGGGATGCTATTGGTGTGGCTGGGGAGAGTGTGGAGGGTCACCGATAACACTCAGGTTCCGAGGTTGGTTGCAGGAGACACCCTGGGGCACAGAGGCTGCACAGTGGCCGGGTGAGGCGAGGGAGAGCGTGGGTTAATGTGATTGGATCATTGCGTTGTTGGGAGTGGGCTGATGGGACGTCACCCAGCAACCCGGGGCTCGATTAGATTGAGCTCCGCTCCAAGTGACCAATCGCGCAGATCACACGTGGCCTGCAGCAGCTCAGCGACAGAGCAGTTGTGGAAGTAATCGACAACATCGCCTGAGCAGGCTGACATTGCAACCCAGTGCCAACACTAGGACCAATGGTCTTAATGCCAAGTTAGGACACTGTCATTTTAAACAATGTTTAACTTGAAGGGTACAAGATGGCACCAGAAATGAGGTAGCTATTTGTGTATTGCCTCGGTCTAGTCTACTGTTCTTACACTCTTGTGCTTGTGTATGATTGAACTGTATGGAAAACAATAAATTTCACTGTACCTACGGTACACAACACAATAAAGTACCCTTGACTCCATTCTGCGAATAGTTTACAAGCTGCTGGATTGAACTCAGTGGGCCTGGCAGCATCCATGGAAGCAAAGGAACAATCAATGTTTTTGGTCAACACCAGATGCAAGATTTTTAATCTGAAACTTTGACCATTGCTTTTCCCCTACAGATGCCACAGTTCCTCCAGAAGCTTGTATTTTTTGTTCCATACTACAGTGACTGTCTCTTGTATCTTTGATCCCATTAATTATTTTAAACATCAAGAGTATAGGAAACAGCAAGAGTATCATTACATCCACGAGAAAAATCTACCAGATTCACGAATGAGGAAATTAAAATGTGAATTCACCATCCGTCCATATATCTTGATTGGCAATCCACATTTATCACAAAAATGCACAGGGGTGTCATCTTTTTCTCCCAACAAATTTATCTGTAAAACACAATTGAATAGATTACTCTAAATATTTTCTCACAACAAATGTATCTGTAAAACAGAGGAGAGCGCCGTCGACTCGCGGGAATTGTTCCGGTACTCTGAGCGGGTGGCCGGCCCAGACATTTAATAATGGTGCCCATAATGTCGGTGCCCGCATGTATAATATATGCAAAGTGAATGTCACTCTGCATATGTGACAAATAAAGCACCATGGACTATTGAATAAATTACTCCCATAGCTAAATAAATATTTATTTACATAAATTCTCAAAAATAATTACCTTAAAATCCCAGAAAAACTGTAGAGAAAATCGACGCTGACTCCCAAACAGTTCTCCGCCTTTACATTCGTAGATCTCATCGTCATTATATTCAAATCCTTCTGGAACACAACAGAAACAATAAAAGGTTTAGAACAAAATCTGTCTTCCCATCATTAAAAAGTATAAATACAGGAGAAGCCACAATGTTACTGAATGAAAGGAAAGCACACAGTTGGTCTCTAGTCTCAGTTGCAGAGCTGTGACAGGGTGGGTGTGTTGGTCAGGAGCCATTCGAATCACAAAACGTGATTACAGTAAAACACAAAAGGAGGGTCACGACCCAAAACATAGACTGCACAAATGCTGCCTGGATAGAAGGAATGGGGGACATTTTGGGACTCGACCCGAAACATCACCCATCCCTTCTCCCCAGATATGCTGCCTGTCCCGTTGAGTTACACCAGCCATTTGGTGTCTATCTTCGGTGTTTTGCAGCATCTACAGTTCCTTCTACACAGATGCTGCCTGACCAGCTTTCTTTGCTTTTCATTAACAATCAGATACACTAGTTTAAATTATACAGGAGGGAAGAAACATGAATACAGTTAATTCATCAAAGTTTCAACTCTGAAGATATCTGATTTAAAAATCTATCTTACTCACTATTGCGCTGCAGAGGAGAAATTATACTGTTGTTACCCAGTGCAAACTATATATGACCATATAGATAAAACTACTGAAATCCCCCAACAAGCAACACAGTTCCAACAAACCAGTGCTAAAATAACAATAGATGGAACATAGGCACTGGACACGCAAAGGTAAATCTCACCCAGTCAAATGTCAAAATCCCACATGCCAATTAATGAGTATTCTTCCCAACTGAATCTAATCTAGAAGCAGCACCAAAAGCTTCCTCGATGAAGGGCTGCATCATAAATCAGTAGTATAGAAACATAGAAAATAGGTGCAGGAGGAGGCCATTCGGCCCTTCGAGCCAGCACCGCCATTCATTGTGGTCATGGCTGATCGTCCCCTATCAATAACCCGTGCCTGCCTTCTCCCCATATCTCTTGACTCCACTAGCCCCTAGAGCTCTATCTAACTCTCTCTTAAATCCATCTAGTGACTTGGCCTCCACTGCCCTCTGTGGCAGGGAATTCCATAAATTCACAAATCTCTGGGTGAAAAAGTTTTTTTCAACCTCAGTCTTAAATGACCTCTCCTTTATTCTAAGACTGTGGCCCCTGGTTCTAGACTCGCCCAACATTGGGAACATTTTTCCTGCATCTAGCTTGTCCAGTCCTTTTATAATTTTATGTTTCTATAAGATCCCCCTCATCCTTCTAAACCCCAGTGAATACAAGCCTAGTCTTTTCAATACAAGCGTAGTCTTTCATACATGCCTAGTCTTTTCTGCTAGTACAGCTGACCTTGCTAAACTCTAAAGGGTGTAGTGGTCAGAATGGACCTGTGGGAATTGCCGGGAGAATTATTAATAGGTAAGAACTATTTGGAGTGGCCCTCACCAATTCATCACTTAAAGTGCCTATAGACCCAGGAATGGGTGATGTTGCGGGTCGAGACTCTTCTTCAGACTTGAAGACTGAAGGGTCTCGACCCAAAACGTTACCCATTCTTTCTCTCCAGGGATGCTGCTTGTCCTGCTGAGTTACTCCAGCATTTTCTCTATCTTCAGTTTAAACCAGCATCTGCAGATCCTTCCTACACTTAAGTGCTTATGCTAATCATAATATTAACAGCAAGATATCCACAGTACAGTCCTTGTAAAAATGTAAATAATCTTCACAATGAAGGTTCTATCATGCCATCTTAATGTATGGAAGTGATTCATAACACATCAAGGCATCAAAACTGTGTGCCGTCGGCTGATTTGAATTCCACCATAATCTGCAAGCAGATAGAGTAAAGTTGGGCAGCTCAGACTGATCATCACATCCACTATCTAATTTTACTAATCCTATTTGTACATATTAGGCCCATATCCTCCTATGTATCAGAAGAAACTGCAGATACTAGTTTACACCGTAGATCGACACAGATTGCTGGATCAGACAGCATCTCTGGAGAAAAGACCCATCTTCAGACTGAAGGGTCTCGTCCCGAAACGTCACCTATTTTTTTTCTCCAGAGATATTTCCAGAGCAGGCACCGAATAGTAAACTAAATGATGGAAAACCTGCATAAGCGAGTACAATTAACGGTTGGATCGTTCAGTACATATCAAGCAATGCTAGTTTCTGCTTGGGCCACAACCATCCTTGTCGAAACATTCAACTGTACTAAAACATCTGCAGTTTTCAATAATAACTGCACAATGAATAAACAATTCCGTCACCTTCATCTGTGGGGATCGACTTTGAAGAATTCCTGCTCATGTTTCTCTGACTTCTAGTCGAGACTCGATTTCGGTTTGACTGCTTGGAAATTAACTTAATGGGGATTCGTCGCCGAACATCAACACCACCAAGGCATCCTGAACCTTCAGTGCCTTGCAGATCTTTATCTTTTGAAACAGAAAGACACATTGTCAATAAACATATTCAGCCTGGGGTTAGTTGCAAAGAGAAACAGAAACAAAATGAAAGAAAGTCCGGATGGAATGAAATGACTTGGGCAAGGGGCAGAGTCTAGTGGGGCAAGCGCAGGCTAGGGCATGGGAGGCGAGGGTCAACCAGGAGTATGGGCTGACTGGAGGGAATGGGGGGTGGGGGGGTGATCGGGGAGGCATGGAGTGGGGTGGGCTGACCGAGGGGGCTGGGAGGGGGAAGATGGCTGACGGGGGGGGGGTGGGGGCTGACCGGAGAGGAGGCATGGGTGATGGGGAGGGTGAATTAGGCTGACCGAGGGGATATGGGGGCACGGGGATAGAGAGTGGGGGACGGAGAGACAGCGGGTCGGGGGCGGTGCGGAGCGAGGCCGCGGGCCCCGGCGGCGGAGTGACATCCGGACAGGGGGAGAGAGGCGAGGCCGCGGGAATAGCCGAGAGCTGGGGCGGAAAGGAGCGGCGGTCCCGGGGACAGCACCGGGCCCGGGGAGAGAGGCCGCGGGCACAGCCGGGGTGGCCCGGGAGGGAACAGCGGCGGCGGTGCAGGGCCCGGGCGGGGAGAGCGAGGCCGCGGCTCACCCTCATCCTCCATGTTGGACGTTGCATTGTGGGAAGGAGAGGGCGGGCTCGTCACCCGGGCAACCGAGAGGGGAGGATGAGGATGAGGGAGAGATGAGCAAAGATACCAGAGGAGCTCCTCTAGTATCTTTGGGGATGAGGATGAGGGAGGGGAGGGGGAGAGGATGAGGGAGGGGTGGCTGAGCGAGTAAAATGAGCATGAGGGAGAGATGGGGGGGGGGGCGGGGGATGAGGGAGGGGGGGGGGGGGGGGGGGGGAGGGGAGGTTGAGGATGAGGTTGAGGATGAGGGAGAGATGAGGGAGGGATGAGGATGAGGGAGGAGAGGATGAGGATGAGGATAAGGGGGAGATGAGGATGAGGGAGGAGAGGATGAGGGAGGGGTGGCTGAGGGAGCGGAGAATGAGCATGAGGGGAGAGGTGAGGGAGGGGAGGATGTGGATGAGGGGGGGAGGATGAGGATGAGGGGAGGATGAGGGAGGGGAGGATGAGGATGAAGGGTGATGAGGATGAGGGGAGGCCGAAGGAGGGATGAGGGAGGGGTGGATGAGGGAGGGATGACGGAGGGGAGGATGAGGATTAGGATGAAGGGGGGATGAGGATGAGGGGAGGCCGAAGGAGGGATGAGGGAGGGGTGGCTGAGGGTGGAGAAGATGGGAAAAGGGGGGAATCTGATTTGAGTTTTTTGAAGACGTGTCCAAAAAGGTCAATGAGGGCAGAGCATGGTAGGCTGCTCTGGAAAGTTGATAGAAAATTGGCTTCATGGAAAGAAGCAGAGGGTGATTGTGGAAGGCTGCTTCTTGGCCAATGACTGGTCGTGTGCTTCAGGGTTCGATGCTGGTCCCGATACTGTTTGTCATCTGCAGTATATCCATGATTTAGATGAGAACATACATGGCAAGATTAGCAAGTTTGCACATGATACAAAAGTGGGTTTTGCAGATAGTAAAGATGGTTGTGAAAAATTGTAGCAGGATCTTGATCGATTGGCCAGGTGGGCTGAGGTATGGTTGATGGAATTTAATACAGAGAAATGTGAGGTGTTGCATTTCGGGGAGTCTAACATGGGCAGAAATGGTAGGGCTTTGGGGACTGTTGTAGAGCAGGGGGATGTCGGAGTGCAGGTGCATGGTTCCTTGAAGGTGGATAGGGTTGTCAAAAATACTTTTAGCATGTTGGACTTCATCAGTCAGAGTACTAAGTATAGTTGAGAGGTCATGTTACAGTTATATAAGATATTAGAGTATTGTGACACATTTAGATTATTGTGTTCAGTACTGGACACCATGTTGCAGGAAAGTTGTTGTCAAGCTGGAAAGGGTACAGAGAAGATTAATGAGGATGTTGCCAGGACAAGAGGGTCTGAGCTATAGTGAGAGGTCGAGCAGGCTGGGACTATTCCTTGGAGCGCAAGAGGATGAGGGGTGATCTTATAGAGGTGTATAAAGTCATAAGGGGAATAGATCAGGTAGATGCACAGAGTCTCTTGTCCAGAGTAGGTGAATCAAGGACCAGAGGACATAGGTTTAAGATGAAGGAAAAAAGATTTAATAGGAATCTGAGCGGTAACATTTTCGCACAAAGGGTGGTGGGGGTATGTAACAAACTGCAAGAGAAGGTAGTTAAGGCAGGGACTATCCCAACATTTAAGAAGCAGTTAGACAGGTACATGGATAGGACAGGCAAACACGGGAAGGTAGGACTCATGTAGCTGGGACATGTTGGCCGTTGTCGGTAAGTTTGGCCGAAGGGCATGTTTCCACTCTGGATCACTCTATGACTGTGCGAGTAAGAGGCAGGAGGTGGGGAGGGAACATGGAGGGGAGGGGTCAGAGGAGAGGAAGGGAGAGAGGGAGGGGACGGATAGAGGGGGAGCAGAAGGTGAATGGGGAGAGGGGAGTGGGGGTGTAGGTAGGGGAGGGGGGTAGGGTGTGGTGGAGAAGGGTGAAGGAAGGCAGGAGGGGTGAGGGAGGAGGAGGGGGGGTGAGGGATAATGTGGGTGAAGGGAGGAGTGTGGGGGTAGGGGCGGAGAGGGGGGAGTGTGCAGAAGAGAGGAAGTGGGTGAGAGGGTTTATTTGTGGGGGGGGTGAGTGGGGAAGGGTGGGGAGGCAAAGGTAGGGGGTGCGTGGATGGGGGTGTTGATGGGGAAGGAGGAGGGGGTGGTGATGAGGGGGCAGGATGATGGGAGGGTGGAAGAGGGTGGAAGAGGGGAGGGAGGAAGAGAAGGGGAAGGGTAAAGTGATGGAGGGAGGTCGGGAGAGATCGGTGAAGGGAGGGAGTGGTTTAGATGTGACGGGATGAATGAGGTCACATGCAAAGTGGAACGACAACACATATTCCTACCTCCAACTCCCCCAACCCACTGGGTCCTCTTCCACCTATACCTCTTCCTCAGGTGTCATATTTCACCTCTCCTTCCCTCACAGTCTTTTGTGTTTTTATTTCTGGCCATGAGATGGAGTCCTTGAAACAAACAGCATGGAAACAGGCCTTTTTGGCCCAACTTTCCCACACCTCCCAACATGTCCCATCGACAGTAGTCCCTCCCACCTGCCTGTGTTGGCTCAAAACCTTCTAAACCTATTCTATCCATGTATCTGTCGAAATGTTTCTTAAATGTTGTGATTGTATCTGCCTCAACTACCTCCTCCGACAGCTTGTCCATATACCAACCACCCATTGTGTAAAATAGTTGCCCCTCGGGTTCCTATTAAATCTTTCTCCCTCACCTTAAACCTATGTCCTCTGGTTCTTGATTCCCCTACTCGAGGGGAAAGACGTGCATTTACCCTATCCCCCTCATTATATTATCCACCTCCATAAGATCACCCCTCATCTGCGCTTCAAGGAATAAAGTCCGAGCCTGCTCAACCTTTCCCTATAGCTCAGGCCCTCGAATCCTGGCACCATCCTCGTAAATCTTCTCTATGCCCTTTGCAGCTTAGCAATATCTTTCCTATAACATGGTGACCAAAACGGAACACACTATGTCTTGTACAACTGTAACATGACCTCCCACGTTGTATTCTTCTAACTGATGAACCCCAATGTAATAAAAGCCTTCTTCACTACCCTATCTACATGTGATGCCACTTCCAAGCAACTATGAACCTGTACTTCTGCTATTCTATACCCTGCCATTCACTGTGTAGGTCCTACCCTGGTACGACTTCCCAAAATACACCTCGCACATCTCTGTGTTAAATTCCATCAAACATTCATCAGCCCACTTGCCCACAAGATCAGATCCTGCCGTGGTTTACGGCTGGCCGGGATACACCTGGCGCCTGGTTCTTAGCATCTTTTCCAACTTGACAACAGCTTTCCTAAAACATGATGACTGAAACTGAACACAATACTCTAAATGTGGCCTCACCAATGTTTTATATAATTGTAACATGGCCTCTCACATCTCAACTTCCATGCTCAGCACTCTGACTGATGAAGGCCAATGTTACTGAAAGCCTTATTAACCACCCCATCTACCTGTGACCCCACCTTCAAGGAACCATGTACCTGCACTCCAAGAGCCCTCTGCTGCACAACACTTCCCAGAGCCCTACCATTCACTGAGTAGGTCCTGCCCATATTAGACTTACCAAAATGCAACTCCTCACATTTCTCTATTAAATTCCATTAACCATTCCTCAGCCCAAATGCCCAACTGAGCAAGATCCTGCTGCAAGTTTTGACAACAATCGTCACTATCTGCAATACCTTTGCATCCAAATTATAGATATAGATCAGAAGTCGGCAACCTTGTTCTGAATAGGGGCCAGGACGCATGTCTGTGAGCGGATGACGGGCCACATCTATCACGTGTACACATGGATCCCACCCCCATCCCGCCCCGGATGGCAGGCATCAAATCACGTATTCACAGAAGGTTGACAAAAATGCTGGAGAAACTCAGCGGGTCATGCAACCCTTGCATGTCTCACCCGCTGAGTTTCTCCAGCATTTTGTGTCTACCTTCCATTTTTCCAGCATCTGCAGTTCTTTCTTAAACGTGTTCACAGAGGGTGCGCGGCCGTGCCGGCGGCTTTGTGCAGGATGCGGTGCAGCCTGAGCTTGGCCACTACTCGGGGCACCCGGCCGTTGCTTGGGGTACTGCTGCTCTGGGCACCCGGCTGCTGCTTGGGGTACTGCTGCTCTGGGCGCCCGGCCAGAGCTTGGGGTACTGCTGCTCTGGGCGCCCGGCTGCTGCTTGGGGCGCTCGACAGGCCGGATGATTTCAGGGAAAAAATCCGCCTGTGGGCCGGATGATTTCGGGTTACGGGCCGCATTCGGCCCGGGGGCCATAGGTTGCCGATCCCTGATATAGACGATAGAACAGCATAGTAACAATGCTTTAGCCCACAATGTTTGTGCTGAACATAATGGTAGGTTGAACTGATCTCACCTGTCTGTACATAATCCATATCCCTTTATTCATTGCACTTCCATTTGGGCATCTAATAGCCTCTTAAATATCACTATTGTATCTGCGTCAACCACTACCCCTGGCAGTGTTCCAGGCCTCCACATACTCTGTGTAAAAAAACTTGCCATGCAGTGCCCTCTAGTGTTGGATCATGATCACAACTCCATAAGTTTTAACATTGTTTTGAACAGGGACATGCCTGCGGGAAGAGTCAAGTGTTTTAATTATAATTGTAATTAATTTATTAGCCTAGTATGTAAACATACAAGGAATTTGATTTGCCAACAGTCATACAAAAAAGCAACAAGATACATAACCCCGTAAAAATTAAACAAGACTTAAACACCCACCACAAAGGTGTTTGAGAATCCCCAGGGCACACAGCATAAGCGGAGACCCACAGCCATCAGTTCAATGTCCAGGCCACACACACACTCCTTCACTGTGATGTGACCAAAGTTGTACCGACCGCTGTCACTGTCTCTGCAGTCGCTGTCCCGCCCGAACAGTCAGAAAGCCGCCCACACTCGCACTAGACTCCTGGATGTCCTCATGGAGCCATGTCCCCGCAAACACCGAGATCACTGCACTCACGGCGCTCCCACTGAGTCACCACTGCAGGCAGCACTGTTTTTTTTAGTTTTGTTTTTTCGGCAACCTCACATTCCTCACTGTGACGGAAGGCAAAAAACATACCTTCTTTCCTCCTTTTCTCCCGCAGTCAGGGCGATCGATGGTCTGCATCCCAGGGCCTCTAGAAATAGTGGACGCATTGGTAATAATTTTCCAATGTTCAATAGATTCAGGATCAGTTCCTGTGGATTGTGTAATGTTATCCCACTTTTCAAGAAAGGAGCGAGAGAGAAAACGGGGAATTACAGACCGGTTAGCCTCTTCGGTGGTGGGAAAGATGATGGGGTCAATTATTAAAGAGGTAATAATGGGGCATTTGGATAGCATTTGGAATGATTTAGAAGAGGGAATTAGGAGCAACACTAGCAAGTTTGCGGATGACACAAAGCTGGGTGGCAGTGTGAACTGTGAAGAGGATGTTAGGAGGTTGCAGGTGACCTGGCTAGGTTGAGTGAGTGGGCAGATGCGTGGCAGATACAGTATAATATAGATAAATGTGAGGTTATCCACTTTGGCGGCAAAAACAAGGAGGCAGATTATTATCTCAATGGGGTTAGGTTAGGTAAGGGGGAGGTGCAGCGAGACCTGGGAGGCCTTGTACACCGGTCACTGAAAGTTGGCTTACAGGTACAGCAGGCAGTGAAGAAAGCTAATGGAATTTTGGCCTTCATAACAAGAGGATTTCAGTATAGGAGTAAAGAGGTTCTTCTGCAGTTGTATAGGGCTCTGGTAAGATCACATCTGGAGTATTGTGTACGGTTTTGGTCTCCTACTTTGAGGAAGGACATCCTTGTGATTGAGGCAGTGCAGCGTAGGTTCACGAGATTGATCCCTGGGATGGCGGGACTGTCATATGAGGAAAGATTGAAAAGACTAGGCTTGTATTCACTGGAGTTTAGAAGGATGAGGGGGATCTTATAGAAACATATAAAATTATAAAAGGGCTGGACAAGCTAGATGCAGGAAAAATGTTCCCAATGTTGGGCGGGTCCAGAACCAGGGGCCACAGTCTTAGAATAAAGGGGAGGTCATTTAAGATTGAGGTGAGAGAAAACTTTTTCACCCAGAGAGTTGTGAATTTATGGAATTCCCTGCCACAGAGGGCAGTGGAGGCCAAATCACTGGATGGATTTAAGAGAGAGTTACATAGAGCTCTATGGGCTAGTGGAATCAAGGGATATGGGGAGAAGGCAGACACGGGTTATTGATTGGGGACGATCAGCCATGATCGCAATGAATGGCGGTGCTGGCTCGAAGGGCCGAATGGCCTACTCCTGCACCTATTTTCTATGTTTCTATGCTCCCGCAATCGTGGTGCTCCAAGCTCCTGCAGGTTGGAGCTGCCGCAGTCGATCCCTAACAAAGAGACCACCAGCTCCACGATGTTAAAGCCGCAGTGCAGACGGAGGTACGATAATTTATTAAAAAATAAATAAAACAGTATAAAATGCAAATAGGTCTGTGCCGGGTCGATGTGTGACGTGACCATTCGAGGGAGACAGTTCATGGAGGGGTGGGGAGGGCACTCAGCAGGGCCGGTTCAGAGCAGCTATAGCTCTGGGGATGAAGCTGTTCCTAAGTCTGGAGGTGCGGGCGTAGAAGGCCTTGTAATGTCTGCCGGAAGGTAGAAGTTCGAACAGACTATTGCAAGGGTGTGAGGAGTCTTTGTGAATGCTGACGGCCTTCCTGAGGCACCGTGTATAGTAGATGCCCTCCAAGGCTGGTACCTGTGTCCCAATTATCTTCTGTGGACAACACGCTGCAGTGCTCTCCTCTCTGCCTCTGTGCAGCTGAGATACCACACAGAGATGCCATATGTCAGTATGCTCTCTGTGGTGCAGCGGTAGAAGGTTGTCAGCAGCTGTTGGGGCAGACAGACTTTTTCAGTGTTCTCAGGAAGAACAGTCGTTGCTGTGCCTTCTTGACCAGCGCAGCGGTGTTGGTGGACCATGTGAGGTCCTCTAAAATGTGTGTGGCCAAAAACTTAAGCTGGACACCCTCTCCACACTGTCCCTGTTGATAGAGATTGGAGCATATTCTCCATTATGTGTCCTTCTGAAATGCTGTGAAATTGAATTTGGTGGCCTGCACTTGGCTTGAAATGCCATGAAATTGAGTTTGGAGGCCTGCACTCTGCTTGAAATGCTGTGAAATTGAATTTGGTGGCCTGTACTCTGCTTGAAATGCCGTGAAAATGAATTTGGTGGCCTGCACTCTGTTTGAAATGCTGTGAAATTGAATTTGGTGGCCTGCACTCTGCTAGAAATGCCGTGAAATTGAATTTGGTGGCCTGCACTCTGCTTGAAATTATGTGAAATTGAATTTGGTGGCCTTCACTCAGCTTGAAATGCCATGAAATTGAATTTGGTGGCCTGCACTCGGCTTGAAATGCTGTGAAATTGAATTTGGTGGCCTGCACTCTGCTTGAAATGGAATTTCAAGGAATAGCTGTGAATGACTGATCTGCCAGCCCACCAGCCCTGAGTGACTGAGCTGCCAGCCCACCAGCCCTGAGTGACTGAGCTGCCAGCCCACCAGCCCTGAGTGACTGAGCCGCCAGCCCACCAGACCTGAGTGACTGAGCTGCCAGCTCACCAGCCCTGAGTGACTGAGCCGCCAGTCCACGAGGCCTGAGTGACTAAGCTGCCAGCCCACCAGGCCTGAGTGACTGAGCTGCCAGCCCAAGAATCCATTTGGCACACAAAGTCCATACTAGCCCTCTGGAAACCAGTCCCTTCAGCCCACAACACCCAAGCCAGCGCTCCAGAAAGCCCCCCCCCCTCCCCCACTGGCCACCAATATTGGAATTGGGGGATCAGCCCTCCTGTGTGAACATGGGACACAGCGGGTCCCACTTAGTCTAGTATAAAGTATATACTGTATATTAATACCATATATATATTCTAACTAATTTAATACAGAGAAGTGTGGGGAGATGTATTTTTTACACACATACAAACACATGAAAAACAAACAATAAAGTGCAATAATAGTCTATGTAGTTCAGAGCTTATTTGAGGTTATAGGGTTTAATAGCTTGAAGGCAGTAGAGAAGAAGGGCCTCGACCCGAAACATCACCCATTCTTTCACTCCAGAGATGTTACCTGTCCCTCTGAGTTATTACAGCTTTTTGTGTCTAAGCTGTTACTGAGCCTGAACGTCATAGTTTTCAGGCTCCTGTACCTTCTTCCCGGTGGCAGGGGTGAAATGAGTGCATGGCCAGGGTGGTGTGGGTCTCTGATGATGCCGGCTCCTGTAAACCCCTTCGATGGCGGGGTTGGTCAGAACCCATGATGGACTGGGTTCACCAATTTTTTTTTACAGTTGTTTACAGTGAGGACAGAGGAGAAATACTCATTGAGGACCTTGCCCATCTCCTGCGGCTCCACACAGAGTAGCCACCATGATTCCCGAGGGCTGCCGCTCTCTTTCTCTGGTTATCCCTTTTCCCTTCATGCTAATAAAATCTTTTGAGAATATCTTTGATGCTACCTGTCAGACCTATCTCCTGGGGTGGGAGATTGCACGTACTTCGCCCTGTTTCGACGAATGCCATCAACCTGGCGTGCACAATCAAATAAGATCAAATAGAACAAGTTGTCCTGCAACTTTAGGCTGTGCACACCATACGTAAGAAGACGAAGAAGAACTATTTCCTGTCCCCTTTTTGCACTTCTGATTTTATTTTTTAGCTTACTCCTTAGTTCCTGAAACTCCTTCAGAGATACACTTGATCCCAGCAGCCTATACCTGTCACATGCCTCCTCCTCACTCTTGACCAGAGAATCAATTTCCCTCGCCATCCAGGCTTCCTTATGTTTGTCTGCCTTGCCCTTCACTCTAACAGGGACATGTATGTCCTGAATTATTATCGTGTCTGCACACTTTTAAAAACATCCCACTTAACAATTTAGCATTTTTACTCATGGGCCTGCTTTTTCCCTATCTATAACCATCTGAAACCTCATACTACAGCGGTCGCTGTTTCCAAAAGGCTCATCCATGAACACTTCATCATTGTGCCCCATCAAATTTCCCAAGGCTAAATCATGCGTTGCCCTCTCCTGTGTAGGACCCTCATTATATTGCCGGAGGAAACTTTCCTGAACACATTTGACAAATTCCACCCTGTTCACACTATGACATTCTCAAACAAACTTGTGAAAATTAACATCCTCTACTACGACACCCTTATTAGCCCTGCAGCTGCCTGAATCTCCTGGCACGATTGCTCTTCTAATTCCCGCGGACTATTTGGGGGTCTGTAGTACACCCCCAGCAAGGTGATCATCGCTTTCTTGCTCCTCAGCTCCATCCATATAGCCTCACGAGATCAACCGTCCATAATGTCACCACTGACTACTGCCGTGACATCCTCTTTAACCAAAAACGCACCCCCTTTCTCTTTTACCCTCACACCTGTCTCTCTTGAAGCTCCTGTACCCCTGAACATTGAGCTGCCAGTCCTGCCCCTCCCTTAACCAGGCTTCATTCATGGTTACAATATCCCAGTCGCTCGTACCTATCCATGCCCTAAGCTCATCTGCCTGACCCGTCAAGCCCCTTGCATTAAAATACATGCAGTTTAAACTAACATTCCTTCCACTCTCCCTGCCTTTCTCCTGTCTATTCGGTTCTCCATACTTTCTCTCATCATCCTCCACACCAACCTCTGACCTCTCTAAGGCCAACAAACCAGCCTACCAGGATGTTGGCCCCCCTCCAGTTAAGGCAACCCATTCCTCTTATAGAGGTCACCCCTGCCCCAGAAGAGATCCCAATGATCCAGAAATCTAAATCCCTGCCTCCTACACCGAATCCTCAGCCACACATTCATCTCCCCTATCTTTCTGCTCCTACCCTCTCTAACACGTGCCACTGAAGCAATCCTGAGATAACTATCCTGGAGGTCCTGTTTTTCAGCATTTAACCGAATTCCCTTTATTCATGTTGCAGAACCTCCTTCCTCTTCCAACCTATATCGTTTGCGCCAACATGCACAACACCTTCCGGATACCATCCTGGAGTCTCGCCTGCTGCCACAGAATCTCCTGTCTGCACCACTAACTATAGTCGCCCACTGTTATGGCTCTGCCAGACGTCATCCTTCTCTGCTGAGCCTCAGCGCTAGGGTTGGTGTCTGCCACTACAGCTCAGCCTTGAAGTGTCGTCTGCCCCGACAGCACCCACTGAGGGGTTCCTGTTTTGAAAAGGTACGGCCACAGGGGTCACCTCCAGTCCAGATCAAATTCCCTTCCTTGTGGTCATTCACCTTCTTTCTTCTTGGTGGCATGGTCGCGCAGCGGTGGAGCTATTGCCTTACAGAGCCAGAGACCCGGGTTCGATCCTGACTATGGGTGCTTGTCTGTACAGAGTCTGTACGTTCTTCCCATGACCTGCATGGGTTTTCTCAAAGATCTTTGGTTTCCTCCCACACTCCAAAGACATACAGGTTTGAAGGTTAATTGGGTTAGTATGTGTGTGTAGGGTAACATTAATGTGTGCAGGGAGCACTGGTCGGTGTGGACTTGGTGGGCCCAAGGGTCTGTTTCCGTGCTGTATCTCTAAACTAAACTAAACCATACTAAACCTTTGGTGTGACAAACTTGCTCTAAGGTCCTGTCCAGGAAGCTCTTGTTTCCCAAAATGGTCCTGAGGTCATCCAAGCTGCTGCTCCAGTTCCCTAACATGGTCCTTCACAAGCCCGGACACAGAATACCCTACAGTCTCTATATCTCTCACACACTCCATCCATCTCATTGACACACTCCATCTCTCTCTCTCTATATGACACACTCATTCTATCAATGAAACTCCCTCTCCCCCTCTCTGCCACACTCCCTCTCTCTCACAGAAACACTCCATCTCTCTCTAATTCCCATAATTCCCTATTTACTGGTGCCCTCCCCTAATTCCCCATTTACTGGTGCCCTCCCCTAATTCCCCATTTACTGGTGCCCTCCCCTAATTCCCCATTTACTCTCACTGACACATTCCTCTTTCTTTCACTAACATACTGATACACTTTCCATCTCCATCTTCAGGACCTGGACACCATTTCTACAGGTGTAATGGTTGAAGGCATCAGCAGTTCGCTGATCTCCCACATCCTGCAAGAGATGCATTGCAACAACTTACCTGCCATTACCACTGCAGCCAAATGAATAATTCAATAACAAGACCAAATGTGATATTTCAGCTATTTTTTGTTAATTACTTTGCAAACATTTCTAAACACCTGTTTTCGCTTCTTCATTCTGGGGTATTGATGATCATTGCACATTGATGATCAAAAAATTGAATTTAATCCATTTTAAAATAAGGCTATAACGTAACAAAATGTGGAAAAAGTGAAGGGGTCTGAATAATTTCTGAATGCTCTGTATTCTGGCTGGAGGTCTGTGACCAGGGGAGTTCCACAGGGTTCTGTGCTGGGACCTCTGCTGTTTGTGATATATTTATAAATGATTTGTATGTAAATGTAGATGTTTGGTGAGTAAGTTTACTGACGGCTTCAAAACTGGATGACAGACAGGAGGAGTTGCAGGCAGTCAGGGAGGCTGTCAGAATATACAGTGGAATTATAGATCTGCTCCAGAAATGGGGAGAGAAATGGTAGATGGAAATTAATCCGATAGTTTAAGGTGTTGTACTTTGGGAAGTCATATCGTTTGAATGCCAGGAACTCTAAGACATGATGAACTCGAAGACTTTGATTAGGATTAACAAATTCTTTCTCACCCCACTGTCAATTCTGAGAGACTATCGCCGAGGGAGATGGAGTGTGAAAGTGAGAGAGTATCAGTGAAGGAAAGAGGAGTGTGTCAGAGAGGGAGATGGTGTTTCCATGAGAGAAGAGATCGAGTGTGTTGGTGAGAGATGGTGTGTCAGTGAGGGAGTGATGGGGAGTGAGAGCAGGATTGGAGGTATCAGAGAGAGGGAGTGTGCTAGTGAGAAACAGAACAAGATGGGGTGTCAGTGAGAGAGATGGAGTGTGTCAATGAGAGTGACATAACAGTGGGGTCAGTGAAAGAAAGAGGAGGGCACCAGTAAATGGGGAATTAGAGGAGGGCATCAGTAAATAGTGAATTAGGGGAGGGCACCAGTAAATTCAGTACCACCCAACTTAAATAGCCAGAGCAAATGTAATGTGTCGGTGAGAGATATGGAGTAAATCACTGATAAAGAGATGGAGATGGAAAGTGTAACAGTATGTTAGTGAAAGAAAGAGGAATGTTTCAGTGAGAGTAAATGGGGAATTAGGGGAGGGCACCAGTAAATGGGAAATTAGGGGAGGGCACCAGTAAATGGGGAACTAGAGAGAGATGGAGTGTTTCTGAGAGGGAGAGATGGAGTGTGGCAGAGAGAGAGTGGGAGATGGAGTTTCATTGATAGAGGGCGTGTGTCATATATATATATAGAGAGAGAGAGATGGAGTGTCAATGAGATGGAGGGAGTGTGTGAGAGAGATAGAGAAACTGTAGGGTATTTTGTGCTACATCTGACTTTACTCAGATAGGCACAGACAAAAAAATGAAACAGATAGATCAGTGGTGAGTCTATAGAACAAGTTGGTTTATTAAGCCAAGGCCTTAATGACTACAGGTTTGTCGCACTATCCTCTGTCGTCATGAAGATACTCGAATGGCTTGTGCTGGCCAAGCTGTAAAATATCACAAACTCCCTGCTGGACCCTCTGCAGTTTCCATATCGGGCCAATAGATCTGTGCATGATGCAGTCAACCTGGGCCTACACTTCATCGTACAGCACCTAGACCTATGCGACATATGCAAGGATCCTGTTTGTTGATTTTAGCTCTGCATTCAACACCAAACTTTCCGAGTTGACTGTGCCTGATCCCCTCTGTCGGTAGTTCACCAGCTTCCTGCCATACAATACAATACAATACAATACAATACAATACAATACAATACAATACAATACAATACAATACAATACAATACAATACCTTTTATTATCATTTGAACCTCACATGAGGTTCAAACGAAATTTGGTTTCTGCAGCCATACAAAAAAAAGAACCAAGACACACACCAACACAATTCAATTCACATAAACATCCATCACAGTGAGTCCTCCTCACTGTGATGGAAGGCAAAACTTAAACATATCTCTCCCCTGCACTCCCCTCTCCCCCCCATGTCAGAGTCAAAGATAGAGTCAAAGCCCCCGGCGGGCGATGTTAAATGTTCCGCAGCCATTAAAGCCACGCCGGGTGATGCAAGGCCACGCACCGGGTCTTGGTGTTGGAGCCCCGGCGGGCTCTTGGTGTTGGAGCCCCGGCCCGCAGCCATTCCAAGCCACGCGGGGCGGTGATGTAGGCCCCGCTCCAGGTAATCTTCAACCCCGCAACTCGGGCGGGAGAAGTCGCCGTTGCGGAAGCCCCGAAAAGCGGTCTCCCACCGGGGACCCGCGGGCACACTCAGACCTGTGGTAGGAGCTTCCGAATCTCCGGGTGTCGGGTCACAGCAGCGCTCCACCACAGCTACACCCGCTCCGGACTCGGCCAGCTCCGTGATGGTGAGTAAATCTGCAGCTCCGCAACTGGAGCCCCAGGTCATTCCTGTTGGAGGCCGCTCCATGTTGCAGCCCCAACGACAACGGAGACCCGACAAAGAAAAGGTCGGGTCTCCCGTGCAGGGGAAAGACCTTAAAGTTCCCCCACCCCACCCCACCCCACCCCACCCCCACACACATACCCCGACAAAAAAACCAATAAAAACTACATAGAACAAGACAGAAAACAATAAAAAAGACAGACGGACTGCAGAGGCCGCTGCTGACAAGAGTCGCGCCGCCCCCTCCTTCGCAACAACCTAGAGCTCAATGCTCTTAAGACGGTTGTAGACTTCAGGAGAGCACCCCCTCCCCTCACCCCACTCACCATCAACAACACCACAGTCACATCTGTGGAGTCTTTTAAGTTACAAGGACCTTAAGGACCTACCATCGCACAGTCAAAAAAGCACAACAGAGGATGTACTTCCTACGGCAGCTGAGGAAGCACACTCTGCCACAGGCAGTGATGGTCTAATTCTACACAGCCATCGTAGAGTCTGTTCTCACCTTCTCCATCATGGTCTGGCTTGGCTCAGCCACCAAGCACGACACCTAGAGGCTGCAGCGAATCGTTCGATCAGCAGAGAAGGTTATTGGCTGCAACCTTCACTCCATTGATGAACTGTACACTGCAAGGGCCATGAAGCGAGCGGGCAAGATCATCTCTGACCCCTCTCACCCTGGCCACAAACTCTTTGAATCACTTCCCTCTGGAAGGTGACTCCGGACTGTCAAAGCTGCCACAGCCTGACAGAAAAACAGTTTTTAGCCACGAGTAGTCCTACTCAACAGCCAAAAATCTGTAGCCTCGGTTTGATCTGGTATTTTGTTGGTTCACATGCTTGATCAATGGTGTTTTATCATTAATGTTTTATTAGTATTAATGTTTAGTGTTTTCTGAGTCATTCGTAACTGTCACTGTATGTCATGTTGTTATTTGCGGGTGGAGCACCAAGGCAAATTCCTTGTATGTGAATACTTGGCCAATAAACGTACTTACTTACTCACTAAAGACTTTATCGATCTATATCAGGAAAGTGTGAGGACTCAATCTGCTTCAATAAGCAATAGTAACTATAGGATTTTTATATCCTTACGACAAAACGGTGATGTGAAGTTGAAATAAAGCATCATTCATCAATGTTTCTGTAACATTACAACTTTGTCTTTCGCCAGAGTTAACTTTAACCTTACATTTCTTGTTGTTTTGAAAATCTCTCCCCCATATATCTAACAAATAGATAACATGAATATCAAAGGTACACAAAAAAACTGGAGAAACTCAGCGGGTGCAGCAGCATCTATGGAGCGAAGGAAATAGGCAACGCCTTTTTGTGTACCTTCGATTTTCCAGCATCTGCAGTTCCTTCTTAAACATGAATATCAATGTCCCTGTGGGGAGAATTGATTCTACCCGCTAAATGGGGACCCCTCATTAAAGAGGTTGTTCGTTAACCTTTGGAAGTCTTGCCTGTTCAACACAGTCAAAGATGTTGATGTAGATCTCCACATATTACAGTAACGGCATCTCCAGACCCACTTCGAGGCAAAATTAACCGCATTTGTATCTCTTCCTTTTGCTTGGCTGGGGGGGGTGGGATCTCGTGTAGGACAGAGGCACGTGAGAGGCTAGAAGTTGTTATGGAGGGTGGTGTAGGAAAGGTTAGTGGCAGAATAGGCAGGTGAAAGGCAGAGAGCGAGGAAGGAGGGTTGGTTTAAACTGCACATATTTTAATACAAGGGGCCTGACGGGTAAGGCAGATGAGCTTAGGGCATGGATAGGTACGAGCGACTGGGGCATTGTAGCCATGACTGTGACCTGGTTAAGGGAGGGGCAGGACTGGCAGCTCAATGTTCCGGGATACAGGAGCTTCAGGAGAGACGGGAGAAAGAGGAGGGGAGTTGCGTTGGTGGTTAAGGAGGATGTCACGGCTGTGATCAGAGGTGACATTACAGACAGTACGTCTAATGAGGCTATATGGGTTGAGCTGAGGAACAAGAAAGGGATGATCACCTTGTTGCGGTGTACTACAGACCCCCGAATAGTCAACGGGAATTAGAAGAACAAATGTGCCGGGAGATTGCAAGACAGCTGCAGGTCAAATAAGGTTGTTGTAGTAGGGGATTTAAACTTTCCCAATATAGACTGGGAAAATCATAGCGTGAAGGGTTCAGATGGGGTGCAATTCATCAAATGTGTTCAGGAGCGTTTTCTTAAACAGCATGTGGAGGCCCCCACACATGAGAGGGCAACGCTGGATCTAGCATTGGGAAATTGGGGACAAGTTATTGAATTGTGTGTGGAGGAGCCTTTTCGGACCAGTGACCACAGTTCCATTAGGTTTAAGATAGTTATGGATCGGGACGGAGAGGGTCCACGTGTTAAAATGCTCAACTGGGGTAAGGCCAACTTTGAGGGTTTGAGAGAAGGTCTCGCTCAAGTTGATTGGAGCAGGGTATTAGAGGGGAAAGGAACATCAGCCAAGTGGGATGCTTTTAAAAGTGTACTGAAGAAAGCTCAGGATATGTACGTCCCCGTTAGAGTGAAGGGCAAAGCAGACAAACGTAAGGAAGCTTGGCTGACGAGGGAAATTGAAACGTTAGTCAAAAACAGAAGGATGCATGAGACAGGTATAAGCAGCTGGGATCAAGTGCATCCCTGGAGGAGTTTCGGGAACTAAGGAGTAAACTTAAAAAGGAAAAGGTCAAAAAGGGGCAAGGAGATAGCTCTGGCGGGTAGCATTAAGGACAATCCCAAAAGATTTTATAATTACATAAGGGCGAAAAGGGTAACTAGTGAGAGAGTGAGACCTCTCAGGAATCAAAGCGGTCACCTCTGAGTGGAACCACAAGAGATGGGCAAGGTCCTCATGGAGTATTTCTCCTCTATTTACTAAGGAGAACAACAGTAGGACGGAGGAAATTGGAGTAGTCACTGGAAGTGTCTTGAGAGTAGTCAGGGTTACTGTCGAAGAAGTACTGAAGGTACTGTCGTGTTTGAAGGTAGACAAATCTCCAGGGCCTGATCAGATATATCCGAGGACATTGTAGGAAACTGGAGAGGAAATTTATGAGTCGTCCTTAAATACAGGAGAGGTGCCGGAAGACAGTAGAGTGGCAAATGTTGTACCTCTTTTCAAGTAGGGCTGCAGGGAAAATGCTGGGAACTATAGGCCGGTGAGTTTAACATCTGTAGTTGGTAGGTTACTGGAGAGTATTCTGAGGGATAGGATAGACAGGCATTTGGATGGGCAAGGGGTGATTAGGGACAGTCAGCATAGTTTTGTATGTGGGACATCGTGTCTCACAAATCTGATTGATTTTTTTGAAGACGTGAACAAAAAGGTTGATGAGGGCAGAGCT
The DNA here is from genome assembly GCF_010909765.2 of Amblyraja radiata. NCBI lineage: Eukaryota > Metazoa > Chordata > Chondrichthyes > Rajiformes > Rajidae > Amblyraja > Amblyraja radiata. The sequence continues at coordinate 1,192,520 of NC_045976.1, read as the reverse complement.
GTAGATGTTGTGTACATGGACTTCAGTAAGGCATTTGACAAGGTTCCGCATGGTAGCCTGCTCAGGAAGGTTAGAACGTATGGGATCCAAGGAGAGATAGCTGAATGGATAGCAAATTGGCTTCATGGAAGGAAGCAGAGGGTAATGGCGGAAGGCTGCTTCTTAGATTGGAGGCCTGTGACTAGTGGTGTGCCTCAGGGTTCGGTACTGGGCCTGTTACTGTTTGTCATCTACATCAATGATTTGGATGAGAACATACAGGGGAAGATTAGCAAGTTTGTTGGTGTAACTGCATTTAGAATATTGTGTTCAGTTCTGGGCACCATGTTAAAGGAAATATATTGTCAAGCTTGAAAGGGTTCAGAAAATATTTACGAGGATGTTGCCAGGACTAGATGACTTGAGCGATAGGGAGAGGTTTAATAGGCTGGGTCTCTATTCCATGGAGCGCAGAAGGATGAGGGGAGATCTTACAGAGGTATACAAAATCATGTGACAAACCGATCGGGCAGATGCACAGAGTCTTTTGCACAGAGTAGGGGAATCAAGGACCAGAGGATACAGGTTCAATGTGAAGGAGAAAAGGTTTAATAGGAATATGAAGGGTAACTTTTTCACACAATAGGTGGTGGGTGTATGGATCAAGCTGCCAGAGGAGATAGTTGAGGCTGGGACTATCCTGTCATTTAAGAAACAGTTAGACAGGTACATGGATAGGACAGGTTTGGAGGGATGTGGACCAAGCGCAGGCAAGTGGGACGTGTAGCTGGGACATTGTTGGGTGGTGTGGGCGAGTTGGGCCGAACGGCCTGTTTTCACACTGTATCACTGTTTGACTCTATCTCCAGGGAACCAACCCCAAACACTACAATTCCAAAATATCCAAGTAACATTTTCTCTTTCATAATACACCGTTTGCCCTATCATTAATATAGCTCCAATTGTGCAGGTGACTGTATGTACATCATTAGCAAATGTATCCAGTCAAATCATTTTCCTCTTATTCCAGTTAAAGCATCTGATGATTAAACATTGTCTATAAATTTGGCACTAGAAACCAGAAGCTGAATGAGGCAATCAATGAGTACATTGTTGTCTTGAAAAACTTAACTGTACACTGTAACTTTGGAAGCTTTCTTGGACGCGCACCACGCAACAGATTTGTTTGTGGTCTAGTGGATGAATGAATTCAGTCCAAACTGATGAACACTCCAGATCTCACATTCGAGAAAGCATGCAAGATTGCTACCATAATGGAGATGGCTTCAAAGAATGCTCGCGAGTTTCCTCCAACACGGACTGCAGTGGCCGTTTACAGTCACAAGGCAGTGCCTATGGCCAAACCAAGAGGCACTAAACCAAAAGTATGGCGGGGAGCCGAGTTCAGCCAGTTGTTATCGTTGCAACGGTAATCACTCATCCCAATTTTGTCAGTTCAAAATGGCCTTTTACTATAACTGCCAGAAGAAAGGCCACATCGCCTTAGCATGTCGGGCCAAGCTTAAAACAGAAAACCAACAACCTGCGGGAAACAAGCGACAACACCAGAAAGGAGTTCATAACTTGGAGGTGAACCCAGATGGAAATGAACTTGGGTTGTACACCATTTATGCAACCAACAACTGCAACTTAAGCCTACAACCAGCCAAGGCAAGAACTTTCAAACTAAACTAATGATCAATGAACAGTTAATCGATATGTGTATTGACACGGCAGCAGATTGTTCGGTCATGAGCAGAGACCTGTACGAAACAAAGTTCCCACAAATACCATTGTTTGAGAGTAAGGTCAAGCTGAGACCCTACTCGGGCGAAGTTCTGGAGACTTGTGGACAAATGAACTGTAAAGTTCAGCATAATGGTCAGTCAGTAACACTGCCCAGGATAGTGGCCAGCTACAGAAATTAACCAACCCTCCTTGGAAAGGATTGGCCGAGTAGAATTGAATTAGACTGAAAGAACATTTTCAGTTTCGATTTGCCCAAATCACATCTTGAAAACATCATGAGCAAACATGCAGACATTTTTGCCGACAGTTACACGGGAATAACAGGGTACTCTGCACACATTCAAATTAAGCAAGATGTGAAACCTGTGTATTGCTGACCAAGACCTGTACCATATGCACTAAAGCAACAAGTGGAGGAAGAACTCGACAGGTTAGAGCGTAACGGAGTACTCGTGAAGACAGACCAGAGTAACTGGGCAACGCCAATTGTGGCCGTACCCAAGGTCGAAAAAACTGTTCGACTATGTGGTGACTACAAAGTCACAATCAACCAAGCTGTTGACGATGAACAATATCCGTTACCAACCTCGCAAGATCTGTACGCAGAACTTAGCGGAGCAAGAGTCTTCACTAAACTGGATTAGTCTCACGCTTACGCCCAACTCAATGTTGACAAAGAAAGTCAGCAGTTCTTGACTATCAACACACAAAAGGGCTTGTATTCATATACAAAGCTGCCCTATGGTGTGAAATCCTCCCTGAAAATGTTCCAGTCTGTCATGGACAAAATGTTACAAGGCATTCCGCACTGTGTGTGCAACCAGGATGACCTACTGATATTCACAGAAGGCATGGTAGAACATCTGGAAATTCTCGAGCAAGTTCTCACACGACTGGACTGGCACAATGTCAAACTGAGACAACGTAAATGTGCATTTGCGCAGTCAGAGGTGGTCTACCTTGGACTCAAAGTAGATGCCAACGGACTTTGCCCTGTGAAGGCGAAAGTTGAAGCAATAGTGAATGCTCCAAAACCTAACAATGTGTCAGAGCTACGATCATTCCTTGGGATGGTGCAGTTCTATGCACGATTCCTTCCAGATTTAGCAACTGTGCCAAAGCCACTACATCATCTGCTACAAAAAGATGTGAAATGGACGTGGGGAAAGGAACAGCAAGGTGCATATGACATCTGCAAGGAAAACTTGACAAGTGACAAACTCCTTGTACACTATGATACGACATGTGAGATGAAACTTGCTTGTGATGCTTCAAGTTATGGTGTAGGGGCAGTGATCTCCCACGTAATGAATGATGAACAGGAAAAGCCTATTGCTTTTGCATCCCGCACCCTATCACCGAGTGAGCGCAATTATGCACAGATGGAAAAGGAAGCACATCGTGTTCGGAATCAAGAAATTTCATCATTTTCTTCTCGACACACCATTCACCCTAATGACTGAACACAATCCACTACTAATGATACTTGGTCCCAAGTCAGCTATACCTTCCATGGTGGCATCAAGGATGCAGCGCTGGGCAATTCTGCTGTCCCAGTATGACTACAAGGTTGAGTACAGAAGTCCCAAGTGCAACACAGTTGCAGATGCGTTGTCCCTGTTGCCCCATGAGAACTCTGACGTGGGAAGTGAGAACTTAATCTATACACTGCAAGTTGTAGATGAAGACTTTCCAGTGAGTGCAACTGAAATTGCAGCATAGAAACATAGAAACATAGAAAATAGGTGCAGGAGTAGGCCATTCGGCCCTTCGAGCCTGCACCGCCATTCAATATGATCATGGCAGGAACAAAGAAAGACAATGTGATGAAGTGGGTCTATGAACAGACATTGAACGGATGGACTGAAATCGATAATAGATTGAATTCACTTCTGAACTCAGAGCTGAAGCCTTTCCATAATCGACGCCATGTATTTTCATGTCAGCAGGGATGCATTAAGTGGGGTTACTGAGTGGTTGTACCAGAGTCTTTGAGAAACAAAATTATGAACAAACTTCATGCCAAACATCCTGGCAGAGTAAGCATGAAGTCAAATGCCAGAAGTTTTGTGTAATTGGCCTGATATTGACAGTGACATTGAGTCACTGGTGAGAAAATGTAGCGTCTGCCAAAATTGCCGGAGTAAACCACCAAAATCACCACTGCAACCCTGGTCATGGCCAAGTAGACCTTTTCAGAGAGTTCATGTAGATTTTTGTGAAAAGGGTAATGATCATTTTCTGGTACTAGTAGATAGTCATTCCAAATGGATTGAGGTTAAACATATGGGGTCAAGCACTACTACTGAGTGTACCATAGATGAGTTGAGAACAATTTTTGTATGCCATGGTTTACCGGAAGAACATATTTCTGATAACGGGCCACAGTTTCGTTCAGAACAGTTCAAAGAGTTCATGCAGCGGAATGGTGTAAAACACACACTTGTTCCCCCATACCATCCAGCCTCTAATGAAGCAATGTTACAAAATTTTGAGATTTTAAAAATCAAGTCTGCAATTTATCCCATCAGATAAAGCACAAAAATATGTTTAATTTAACACCTAATTCACTTTCATATCTTCAGTATTAAGAAAAGATATGGCCATTTTCATACTCGGAAATTAGCATCTTGTTCCCTATTGATTTTCCATTGATTTAACACAAAAGCTGTGATCGAGGACAGTGAAATGGCCATAACTTTGTTAAAAGAGAACTGAAAGAAATTTTCAGTTATTATAGATTGAAGCATTCTGAAATAAATATGAAACAATCTTACTTAGATGACCTAAAATTAAAGCATATAATTAGTTAGTTACCCAATTGTAGCTAATTCCAAACTTCAATTACTAGATCTAAACATCTATCCATTTCTTAAGAAAAGATTAACATTTTTAAATAGCCTAAGTGTCCAAATAACATTCACAAAGAATTCACAATAAAACATGATTTTAAAATCTCATTTACATTAATTTATAGGCCAAATGGAAGGAATTTAGTGTTCAATTGCTGTAAATTAATGGCAATTTAAATCAGCTTTCGAGTGGGATCCTGTGGAACTCTGTGGAACGCGCTGGTTTGGAACATTCCCATTGTGGTAGATTTGTACCCCATATGCCCAGGAAAATACTGCGGGATTTAATGGGGCCCCAAATTAGCTACTCGCAACGTAAAACTTTGTATAAAGGGATCTTAAGAAGCCCTTTTTAATGTAAAAATAAACAACCTATCTTCCGTTGTCCCCTGTATGAGATCCGTCCCATTGTCGGCGGTCGCGGGTTTAGAGGATAATTTTTAACCTACTATAACAATTAAATTAAACAATTAAGTTTAAAAATAGCTGCAGCGAATGAACCTCGCAGCGATTTTTCGTCAGCAACTAAGTAGGCTGAACAACCTCGATTTGAATAGCCTAAGGACAACCTTTCAACGGCGCCAAAATCACGCACACGGGCAGGGACAGACCTGCAGCCCCGCTGAAGGTAGGTTTTGCAACATACCTATCTAATGGGGTGGCGGAAAGGTCTGTTAGAGTTGTCAAAGACGCTCTCAAGAGACAGGTTTTGCAGGGTAGTTCAAAGCTCAGCATGAAACGTCATTTGGCTTGTTTCTTGCTGAAGCACAGAACCACACAACACACAACAACGGGTTACTCCCCTGCAGAACTGTTGATGAAGAGAAGGGTAATTATATGCCTAAGTCTGGTTCAACCCAATTTGGCTTTGAGAGTTAAACCAAAACAAATAAGTCAAAAACGTCATTTTGACTCTCACAATAAGGAGAGGTACATCAAGCCAAATGAGCAGGTTCGTGTTCTCAGTCATATAACCATATAACCATATAACAATTACAGCATGGAAACAGGCCATCTCGACCCTTCTAGTCCGTGCCGAACACGTATTCTCCCCTAGTCCCATATACCTGCGCTCAGACCATAACCCTCCATTCCTTTCCCGTCCATATAACTATCCAATTTATTTTTAAATGATAAAAACGAACCTGCCTCCACCACCTTCACTGGAAGCTCATTCCACACAGCTACCACTCTCTGAGTAAAGAAGTTCCCCCTCATGTTACCCCTAAACTTCTGTCCCTTAATTCTCAAGTCATGTCCCCTTGTTTGAATCTTCCCTACTCTCAGTGGGAAAAGCTTATCCACGTCAACTCTGTCAATCCCTCTCATCATTTTAAAGACCTCTATCAAGTCCCCCCTTAACCTTCTGCGCTCCAAAGAATAAAGCCCTAACTTGTTCAACCTTTCTCTGTAACTTAGTTGCTGAAACCCAGGCAACATTCTAGTAAATCTCCTCTGTACTCTCTCTATTTTGTTGACGTCCTTCCTATAATTAGGCAACCAAAATTGTACACCATACTCCAGAATTGGCCTCACCAATGCCTTGTACAATTTTAACATTACATCCCAACTTCTATACTCAATGCTCTGATTTATAAAGGCCAGCACACCAAAAGCTTTCTTTACCACCCTATCTACATGAGATTCCACTTTCAGGGAACTGTGCACAGTTATTCCCAGATCCCTCTGTTCACCTGCATTCTTCAATTCCCTACCATTTACCATGTACTTCCTATTTTGATTTGTCCTGCGAAGATGTAGCACCTCACACTTATCAGCATTAAACTCCATCTGCCATCTTTCAGCCCACTCTTCCAACTGGCATAAATCTCTCTGTAGATTTTGAAAATCTATTTCATTATCCATAACCCCTCCTATCTTAGTATCATCGGCATACTTACTAATCCAATTTACCACACCATCATCCAGATCATTGATGTACATGACAACCAACAGTGGACCCAACACAGATCCCTGTGGCACCCCACTAGTCACTGGCCTCCAACCTGACAAACAGCCATCCACCATTACTCTCTGGCATTTCGCATTCAGCCATTGTTGAATCCATCTTGCTACTCCACCATTAATACCCAACAATTGAACCTTCTTAACCAACCTTCCATGAGGAACCTTGTCAAAGGCCTTACTGAAGTCCATATAGACAACATCCACTGCTTTACCCTCATCAATTTCCCGAGTAACCTCTTCAAAAAATTCAAGAAGATTAATCAAACATGACCTTCCAGGCACAAATCCATGTTGACTGTTCCTAATCAGACCCTGTTTATCCAGATGCTTATATATATTATCTCTAAATATCCTTTCCATTAATTTGTCCACCACTGACGTCAAACTAACAGGTCTATAATTGCTAGGTTTACTCTTAGACCCCAACAAGTCCAGTCGAGACAAATGGGATATTGGGAAAATAGTGGAAGTGTGTAGAACAAAAAGATACTTAGTTGAAGTTGAAGAGAGGATCAAAAATGTTCATGTTGATCATATGATTCCAGCCAAAAATGAACCAACAGCTGAGCATGAAGTCCTAATCCCCGAGTCTTTATCTGAGAGTGAGTTGGAAGAGACCACTGTGATTGAAACACAAAGTTCAGTTAGTACAGACAAAGAAGCAGATTCAGTGTACTAAAACAGAGCCAAACAAGCCAACAGTTGAATCAACACCTAAACCAGTCACACCTGTTACTGTTAGACGATCAGACGGGATCCGTAAACCAGTAGTCAGATTAGGTTTGTAAGTTAAGTAACTCACTGTATTGGTAAAATGAAAATGTGTAAATATGTAAAATAAATATATAATGTTATCATTTAAGATTTCATGAATACTGGTTTAAATCAAGTATCACAAGAAAATGATAATTGTATACGTAGATTTAATACTTAAAAAAAGGAGAGCAGTGTAATGTATTCATGCATATTCATGATTATGTTAATGAGTTGGTGTTGTATATGTAGGGAATGTTGGGTAATAAATCTCTCTCGTGATCCAGGCAGCCTGCGTGTAAGTTGTTATTCATTCTGCGAGAGCTGCTTCTGGATCATCTCTTTTCTCTAACAATATCCCAATTACTCTTTATTACAGTCGACTATAGCTTGTACTATGGATCCCTCGAGCCCCATTTGATGTCAGCATCTTTCTTATCAGTAGCCATCCTCAGCACATTGAATGCCCTACAGGTACATTATATTATTTTAAACCACCTTTAAGTTTCCCATCATCACCAGCTGCCCTCATGTCTGCCTTACCGCACCAGGGGCTAATATCTACCTGCACTAGAGGTAGATGTCTACCCGCAGCAGAGGTTGATGTCGCACCGCATCAGAGGCTGATGTCAGGCAAAAGAGGAGGCTATCTCATGCAACCTGTTATGTTAGTACCTACCATCTTACACTACCTTTGTGACAGTATCCAATCTCTTCATTAGTAACTAATGTCTGACACCTTCACTGATCTTGTCAGGTAAATTCACCACATTTTACTTTTTTTTCTTTACCGCCACTTTGTTCTTTTGATACTACAACTTATCGTCGCTGGACAACATTGCGGTATCTATTCTTCCAACTATGGGTGGTAAAATTAAACATACCAGATTAGGAGCCACATTGTTTACAGTCGTCGCGTGTAGTATCCTGCCGACTACGCCAAATGTAGGAGATACTTTTCTGCTATACCCATACCCTATATCTGGCTTCACTCAGATAGGTGCAGGCACAACATATATCAGTTCGTAGATCAATGGTGAGTCTATTGAACAAATCAGTTTATTAAAGGCCTTATCATTGTCCATCGCGAAGCAGTGTGAGAAAACACAGACTGCTTCAACACACCATAGTAACTGTACATTTTTTATATCCTCGTGACACAATGGTTACTTGTGGAGTTGAAATAAATAATTAATCAATGTCCCTGTTGCCTTCCATCTCTGTCTTTCCCCAGAGTTAACTTGAACCTTACGTTTATTGTTGTTTTGAAAATCTCTCTTCCATATATCTAACAAATATATACCATAGATGTCAATGTCCCTGCAGGGAGAATTGATGAGGACTACACGTTAAAAGCGGTCATTCGTTAACATTTGGGTGACTTGCCGGCCCAAAGTGACAAAGAGCAGCTGTAATCTCAAGATTGCTACAGTATATATAAAAAACCTCACCGCTCCTCTGACCATGTGTTATGCAATATTCAACAAGCCAACCTGGACAATTAGTTTGGTGTGACAGTTGTGTAGGAAGGAACTACAGATGCTGGTTTAAACCGAAGATGGACACAAAAAGCTGGAGTAACTCAGCGGAACAGACAGAAATGGGTGACGTTGAAAAAGGTGAATTTATTATGGGGAACAAGGAAATGGCAGATGAGTTGAACAGGTACTTTGGATCCGTCTTCACTAAGGAGGACACAAACAATCTTACTGATATAGTAGTGGCCAGAGGATCTGGGGTGACGGAGGAACTGAAGGAAATCCACATTAGGCAGGAAATGGTGTTGGGTAGACTGATGGGACTGAAGGCTGATAAATCCCCAGGACCTGGTGGTCTGCATCCCAGGGTACTTACATAGAAACATAGAAACATAGAAATTAGGTGCAGGAGTAGGCCATTCGGCCCTTCGAGCCTGCACCGCCATTCAATATGATCATGGCTGATCATCCAACTCAGTATCCCGTACCTGCCTTCTCTCCATACCCTCTGATCCCCTTAGCCACAAGGGCCACATCTAACTCCCTCTTAAATATAGCCAATGAACTGGCCTCGACTACCCTCTGTGGCAGGGAGTTCCAGAGATTCACCACTCTCTGTGTGAAAAAAGTTCTCATCTCGGTTTTAAAGGATTTCCCCCTTATCCTTAAGCTGTGACCCCTTGTCCTGGACTTCCCCAACATCGGGAGCAATCTTCCTGCATCTAGCCTGTCCAACCCCTTAAGAATTTTGTAAGTTTCTATAAGATCCCCTCTCAATCTCCTAAATTCTAGAGAGTATAAACCAAGTCTATCCAGTCTTTCTTCATAAGACAGTCCTGACATCCCAGGAATCAGTCAATAATGTCCTTCCTCAGATTTGGAGACCAAAACTGTACGCAATACTCCAGGTGTGGTCTCACCAAGACCCTGTACAACTGCAGTAGAACCTCCCTGCTCCTATACTCAAATCCTTTTGCTATGAAAGCTAACATACCATTCGCTTTCTTCACTGCCTGCTGCACCTGCATGCCCACTTTCAATGACTGGTGTACCATGACACCCAGGTCTCGCTGCATCTCCCCTTTTCCTAGTCGGCCACCATTTAGATAATAGTCTGCTTTCCTGTTTTTGCCACCAAAATGGATAACCTCACATTTATCCACATTATACTGCATCTGCCAAACATTTGCCCACTCACCCAGCCTATCCAAGTCACCTTGCAGTCTCCTAGCATCCTCCTCACAACTAACACTGCCCCCCAGCTTAGTGTCATCCGCAAACTTGGAGATATTGCCTTCAATTCCCTCATCCAGATCATTAATATATATTGTAAATAGCTGGGGTCCCAGCACTGAGCCTTGCGGTACCCCACTAGTCACTGCCTGCCATTGTGAAAAGGACCCGTTTACTCCTACTCTTTGCTTCCTGTTTGCCAGCCAGTTCTCTATCCACATCAATACTGAACCCCCAATGCCGTGTGCTTTAAGTTTGTAATTAAGGAAGTGGCTCTAGAAATACTTGATGCATTGGTGATAATTTTCCAAAATTCTATAGATTCAGGATCAGTTCCTGTGGATTGGAGGGTAGATAATGTTATCCCACTTTTTAAGAAAGGCAGGAGAGAGAAAACAGGGAATTATAGACCAGTTAGCCTGACATCGGTGGTGGGGAAGATGCTGGTCAATCATAAAAGATGAAATAGCGGCACATTTGGATAGCAGTAACAGGATCGGTTCAAGTCAGCATGGATTTACGAAGAGGAAATCATGCTTGACTAATCTTCTGAAATGTTTTGAGGATGTAACTCGGAAAATGGACAAGGGAGAGCCAGTGGATGTAGTGTACCTGGATTTTCAGAAAGCATTTGATAAGGTCCCACATAGGAGATTAGTGGGCAAAATTAGGGCACATGGTATTGAGGGTAGAGCGCTGACATGAATAGAAAATTGGTTGGCAGACAGGAAACAAAGAATGGGGAATAATGGATCCCTTTCGGAATGGCAGGCAGTGAATAGTGGGGTCCCGCAAGGCTCAGTGCAGGGATCGCAGCTATTTACAATCTACATCAATGATTTAGATGAAAGGGTTCAAAGTAACATTAGCAAATTTGCAGATGACACAAAGCTGGGTGGCAGTGTGAACTGTAAGGAGGATGCTATGAGAATGCAGGGTGACTTGGACAGGTTGGGTGAGTGGGCAGTGACTAGTGGGGTACCGCAAGGCTCGGTGCTGGGACCGCAGCTATTTACAATATACATTAATGATCTAGATGAAGGGAATCAAAGTAAATTTAGCAAATTTGTAGATGACACAAAGCTGGATGGCAGCTTAAACTATGAAGAGGATGCTATGAGGATGCAGGTTGACTTGGACAGGTTGGGTGAGTGGGCAGATGCATGGCAGATGCAGTTTAATGTGGATAAATGTGAGGTTATCCACTTTGGTGGCAAAAACAGGAAGGCAGATTATTTAAATGGTGTCAAGTTGGGAAAAGGGAAAGTACAATCGGATCTGGGGGTCCTTGTCATCAGTCAATGAAAGTAAGCATGCAGGTACAGCAGGCAGTGAAGAAAGCGAATGGCATGTTGGCCTTCATAACAAGTGGAGTTGAGTATAGGAGCAATGAGGTCCTTATGCAGTTGTACAGGGCCGTAGTGAGGCCACACCTGGAGTATTGTGTGCAGTTTTGCTCTCCAAATTTGAGGAAGGAAATTCTATGCTATTGAAGGAGTGCAGCATAGGTTCACAAGGTTAATTTCCAGGATAGCGGGACTGTCATATGCTGAGAGAATGGGGCGGCTGGGCTTGTATACTCTGGAATTCAGAAGGATGAGAGGGCTTCTTATGGAAACATATAAGATTGTTAAGGGTTTGGATACGCTAGAGGAAGGAAACATGTATCCGATGATGGAGTCCAGAACCAGGGGCCACAGTTTAAGAATAAGGGGTAAGCCATTTAGAACGAAGATGAGGAAACACTTTTTCACACAGAGAGTTGTGAGTGTGGAATTCTCTGCCTCAGAAGGCGCTACAGGCCACTTCTCTGAGAGAGAGTTAGATAGAGCTCTTAAAGATAGCGGAGTCAGAGGATATGGGAGGCAGGAACAGGGTACTGATTGTGGATGATCAGCCATTATCACATTGAATGGCCTACTCCTGCATCTATTGTCTATTGTGTATTAAGACCAGTGTTTCCACTTTAAGGGAACTTACCCGAAATTCGGGAAATTCTGGTTGTCTTCGGGTAATTTTAGGGAAATGGAATAATTTCGGGAAATTTCAGCATCCGGACCGCGAATGGATGAAAAAAGGTAATTCACACCGCACTGCCGGTTTGGCGCTCAAAGGTTTAAACAGAGCGCTGTCAGTGTAACGCGTGGGAATTTAAACAAAGAGCTGTCGGCTGCAGCACTATGGGTTCTAAATATAGCGCTACCGGCTGCAGCACTATGGGTCACAGATTGTTTGTGAAAATTCTCAAATAACAATGAGCCTTTGATTAGTTTTCAGGCAGTGGTAGAATTCTGGATAAGCCTAGTGCTGAGAGGTTACCAGTGTGCGGTGGGATTGTAGTTACATTGGGATTGGCCTTGACCTTACAGAACGGTGGGTGGGCTCAAGGGGCAGAGAGGGAGGGGTGGAGAGAGGGAGGGAGGGGGAGGGAGAGTGGGAGAGGGAGGGAGAGAGAGGGAGGGAAGGAGGGAGAGAGAGGGAGGGAAGGAGGGAGAGAGAGGGAGGGAGAGATGGAGCAAGGCAGGGAGGGGGAGGGAGGGATGAAAGGGGGAGAGGGAGAGGGAGGGAGAGCAGAAACTGAGAGCATGAGACATGACACATGAGAGCAGGTTGACAAAACGAAGACAACGAAAGCTGTTGGTGGCAAAGCTGCCTTGCATAAAACTGTACAAGTGAAGAACAGAAGCAGGCAGATACAGTATAGTTACATAGCTCTGTTGTGTCTTGTTCTTCTTTGTGTTGTTGACGTGTGCCCGCGAATAAATAAACAACAACAAATAGCATGCAGGAAGCAATTTTGAAAATTTCAGGAAATACCATCAAATTCCAGGTAATTTGGGATTCTATTTCAGGAATGTTTTTTGTTGAGGTTTGTGTAGCAGCAGAATTTTCATATCTTTCAGGTAATTAGCACCCTAGCCGCTAATTGGATGACAATGGATAAGGGGAATATCTTCGGTACACATGCAAGCTGCCTCAGAGACCTTCAGAGCTTCTCCATTCATAAAGCTTCAACACACAGTCTTTTAATGAATAAGCTTTGGCCACTCTCTGTCTGGCTTGCAGAGAGATTTTAATTCATTGATCCATCTCTTTTTACTTGAGAAACAGTTCACTGTTAGTTCTCTGGAAACTTTATTCGCAGAATTTTCTTCTGTGTCAACGTATTTCAGTTGCACCACATTAGTAACTCCCAATGCTCTCTCCATTGGCAGATCGTGTCTGTCCAAGTCCAACTCTCTGGTTTCTTTGGCTCTGTCATCTAGTGGAATGCTTTCACAATTATCGCTGTCCCACTTTGAAAGTATAAATTGTCCCTTATTGCAAAGAGAAGTCAGATGTTCTACTGGTAGAATTGCTTCCTGCTCAGTAGGCCTAGATTTTAAGCAATCATCCTTGTAGAAGTTATTCTTCAAAGAGATTCTTCTTTCATGAATTTTACTCTTGTCGCCAAACTTTTGTTTGAAATTCTGGGTACGTTGCTCTGCTATACTACGATTATTTGGCAGATTAACACTTTCTTGTTTGAAAGGTAAGTTCTCACAACAGTGTCCATCAGTTTTCACTGAATAGTTCATAACATCCATGAACTTCAATTCTTCTTTCAACATCTCTTCAGATGGTTTGCTAGTACTTTCATTAGAGTCATGATTGGATTGCTTCATCACCGGCTTTTCTAATTCATCATTGGACATTTGATTAATAGCAATGGCATCACAGTTCTTCTGATTCCCGATTTTGTGGTTCCTTTTCAAGGAGCCATAGATAACTGTTACGACTCCCAACTTCAGGTACTTCAGAGCCGCGTAACATAATTCAAAAACCAGGTTCAAGTTCAAAAATAGTTTTAATTATTCAATGGAACACAAAACCCAAACCTGATTCAAACAACCCAGTCAGGGATATGGATGGACTGACAAACAATTTAACAGTGCTCCAGCCAGCCACGTGATGGACCGTCGAACCGGAGACTCTAAAACCTGCCTAAAGAGATATAACCCTGAAACAAAATACACGAAAACACTAAGGTCAGCCCTTATCCGTCCCAATTCAATATTTGTTAACACGTAATGGTGAAAGTACACAAAGTTCTATGCCATGTGGCCAGGCCTTCCGCAGCTCACACCAGCAATCTGCTCACAAGTCAGGGTCGACGAAAAAGAGCGAGAATCCTGGGAGACTCTGGTATTTAGGCTTCAGATGAGTCACCCGTCACCTGACGCAGCTTGGCCAATCGGGTCAGGAGCCTTTAACCCCGTGATTCCAGACTCACAGCCACGAGGCCTGTACTCAGGAGAGAAACAGAGAAAGGTAAGTACATATCATTCACCAGGGGGGGGGGGAGCGCCTAACACCCCCACCCAAAGATACTGAATAAGTTTCGGAAGAAGAGAGAAAAAACACCACCAAATCCCAGAAACTATTCAGTAGCTAAAACACTACTGGCGCGACAAGGCATCAGCCAAGACATTATCCTTGCCACGGATATGCCTGACCTCCAGGTTGTAGTCTTGCAGCTGCAAACTCCAGCTCATTAACCGCCGGTTCTTATTCTTCATACTACTTCCCCAGATTGATCGTTAGGTTTGCCTCCGCTAGACGATGAAATACCTCCTTCAGATGACCGATGTGTTCGATCCACGACCGTGTATTGAAGAAAGTCATCAGGCGTAACGAACGCAGAGATCTCCCTCGCCCGCTTAGTCAAAGGAACTTGCCAATACCCTTTTAACAAGTCCAACTTAGACACAAAAGATGCACTTCCCACACGATCTACGCAATCCTCCATCCGTGGGAGAGGATAGCAATCCGGCTTAGTTACACCATTCACTTTCTGAAAGTCCGTGCAAAACCTGTCCTCCCCATTAGCCTTCATAGCCAGTAGACACGGAGAACTCCACGGACTACAACTAGGTTCAGCAATGCCATGCCGCCGCATATAGTCAACCTGACTCCTTAGACGATGACGCCTGTCAGGGTTGACCCGATATGGATGCTGTTTCATTGGCGCAGCACCGGCCACGTCAATGTCATGCTGCAGCACAGATGTCTGAGAAGGCACATCCGAGAACCGTGACCCTTTTGACTCCACCAAAGCAAGCAGATCACCCCGCTGACCTTCAGTCAAATGAGACAACCGCAAGGGAAGCGACTCCAAAGTCTCAGAGTTACACAGCGTACCCTGCTTCACTGCCACAGACAACCGTGCCTCCCCCACATCACCACCCGTGTCAGGGGGCAGCACCACTGCAGCCAAAACAGGCTTAGACGAAACCGAAGGACATAGCTCCGACCCATCAACCTCCACCGGCTCCTGCTCATGGTACTGCTTCAGCATGTTGACATGACAGAGCTGAGTCTTGCGCCTCCGATCAGGGGTACCAATAACGTAATCCCTCTCACCAACCTTCTTAACCACCTGATAGGGACTGCTATACCGAGCCTGCAGACTGGAACCAGGAATAGGCAACAACACCAGGACCTTGTCACCTGGAGAAAAATTCCTACTAGAAGCCTTCCTGTCGAACCAGTCCTTCATCTTAGACTGAGCAGAAGCAAGATTACCCATTGCCAGTTCGCATGCCCTCCTCAGTCTAGACCGAAAAGTACAGACGTGGTCTAAAATACCACGTTTTGTATCCTCCTGCAACCATTTCTCATTCAGGACCCTCAACGGACCACGTACAGTATGCGCGAACACCAGGTCAGCGGGTCTGAACCCTAAAGACTCCTGCACGACCTCATGCACCGCAAACATAACCAGATGAACCCCCTCATCCCAGTCTTTTTCAAACTCCAGGCAGTAAGTCCTCAACATAGATTTCAAAGTCTGGTGAAACCTCTCGAGAGCTCCCTGGCTCTCAGGATGATACGCACTGGAGTAACAGTGCTCAATATCTAACAACTTCATTACCTGACCAAAAACCTTCGACATGAAGTTGGAACCTTGGTCACTCTGCACAACCTTGGGCAAACCGAACAACGAAAAAAACTTAGTCAGAGACTTCACAATGGTAGGGGCAATAATTCTACGCAAAGGGACCACCTCCGGAAAGCGGGTAGACGCACACATAATTGTCAATAAAAACTTGTTGCCCACCCTTGTCTGAGGTAGAGGACCCACACAATCAACTAGAATCCGCTCAAACGGCTCACCAACCACAGGGATTGGATATAAAGGTGCAGGAACAATCGATTGGTTCGGCTTTCCTGCCACCTGCCAAATGTGACAACACCTGCACTGCTGTTTCACGTCCTTTTTCAACCCTGGCCAAAAAAAATTCCGTAAGATACGGTCATACGTCTTATTGACCCCCCATGTCCCCCCAGAGGACCATCATGACCCAAACAGAGTATCTCGTTCCTATACCGACGAGGTATCACAATCTGATCAACCACGCTCCAATCATCATGCCCAGATATATCCAAGGGAGACCACTTTCGCATCAGTAAGCCATCCCTTAGAAAATACCCCTTTGCTGTGGAATCCATATCCCCCTCAGGCACCGCGCAGTCGAACAGATCAGAAAACCTGGATCACTCTTTTGCTCCTCAACCAGCCGGTCACATGACAGCGACACCGGCACATTTCCAGACACTACCCCATCTTGAGATGTAGAAACACCCTTCACAATACAGGATCTATCATCCTGATCCCCAAAAATGCCCTCACTCAGGTCCACTACATCCCCAAACTCCGCCTGGCTCTTAGCCATAGCCCTCGTGACAGCACAAGCTGCGAAGACCTTTGGATGCTGCATAGCCAATCTATCAGGACTCTGCACCATCGGAACAGCCGTCACCTCAGGAGTAACTAAAACTCTACCTCCTGCCAAGACATTCCCCAAAATCACAGAAACTCCCCCAACGGGAAAGCATGGCCGTAACCCAACAGTTACCCGGCCTGAAACCAACTCGGACTCGAGACTCACGGTAAGCAAAGGCACTACCATGCCATCCATCCCGAATCCTACCACAGGGACACTTGACCCAACCGATGATTCCCCAGAAAACGGCAGTACACTATCCAATATAAAGGACTGAGTAGCACCAATATCACGCAATATGGATACTGGAACTTTATCACCCCCATCCTCCAGAGAAACAAAACCATTCATGATGAACGCAGAATAATTCCTACACTCATCAGACTCAGGCACCTCAGGTACCACAGGTGCCTTCTGTGTACCCACCAAAGCCACAGGCTTTGCATTTTTCTGCTTCAGAACGGGACACGACTTTAACATGTGCCCTCTCCCTCTACAATAGTAGCACACAGGACCTTCCTTAGTCCTCAAATTTCCGTGAATCTTATCAGCTCGGACCTCCCCCTGTATCAACGTGCTGCCACTTGCAGGCACAGAAACACCTTTGACACTGCTGCCGGCGACACCACCACGATCAACCGGCCGTGCACCAAAACTATAGGATCGCCCAACAAAATCAGATTTATGAGTCAATACATACTCATCTGCCAACACCATGGCCTTAGACACCTCATTCACCTTCTGCTCATTAAGGCAAGTAGTAACCCTCTCAGGGAGACATTTCTTAAAGTCTTCCATAATCATCAAGGCCCGCAGTTGCCCAATATCCTTCACTCCTTGAGAAGCGCACCACCTGTCAAAAAGTGCCTCCTTCTCCCTAGCAAACTCCACATAAGTCTGACTATCAAACTTCCTAAAGCGCCGGAATTTCTGCCGGTACGCCTCTGGAACTAATTCATAAGCCCTTAATACTGTAGACTTCACACACTCATAGTCCAGACTGCTTTCAACAGACAAAGACGATTACACCTCCCGTGCTTTACCTACAAGGACACACTGCAATAGCAAGGTCCACACGTCCCTAGGCCACTTCAAGGACAAAGCCACCCGTTCAAACACTGTGAAAAACTTGTCCACATCCTTCTCACTAAACGGGGGAACCAGGCGGATGTTCTTGCTCATATCAAACTCCCGTTCCCTAGAAGAAACACGGGAGGCATCCAACTCCATCTCCCGCAGCCTAATCTCTGCCCTCTTGGTCTCCTCCTCAGCCGCACGCAGCTGAAACTCTGCTCTTTTGGTTTCCTCCTCTCTCATGAATTTAAGAGCTGCGGGCCATCAATCCGAGGAAGGCTACTGGACCCGACGGCGTCTCTGGACGCGTGCTGAAGGACTGCGCTGACCAGCTGGCTGGAGTCTGTACGAGGATTTTCAACCAGTCTCTGGCCCAGTCCACTGTTCCACCCTGTCTGAAGTCCGCAACCATAGTCCCCTTGCCCAAAAACCCCCACATTTCCAGCCTCAACGACTACCGGCCAGTCGCACTCACACCAGTGGTGATGAAGTGTTTTGAAAAACTGGTCCGGGGTCATATCACATCACTCCTGCCCCGAAGCTTTGACCCCCACCAGTTTGCGTACAGAGCGAATAGATCCACAGAGGACGCTGTAGCCACAGCCCTCCATGCTGCACTGTCCCACCTGGAGCAGCCGGGGAGCTACGTGCGGATGCTCTTTGTGGACTACAGCTCTGCCTTTAATACCATCCTTCCCCACAAACTGGTGGACAAACTGGGGGACTTGGAACTTCCACACTCCACCTGCATGTGGATAAATAGCTTCCTGTCAGCTCGCAGCCAGAGAGTCAGAGTGGGCCATCACACATCCACGGCCCTCAGCCTCAGTACCGGCTCTCCACAGGGCTGCGTGCTGAGCACCCTGCTCTACACCATCTACACACATGACTGCACCCCCGCCCACCACAGCAACACCATTGTCAAATTTGCGGATGACACTACGGTGGTGGGACTCATCTCCGGGGGGGACGAGTACGCCTACCGGGATGAGGCGGAGCAGCTGACAGTGTGGTGTGGAGAAAATAACCTGCTCCACAACACCTTAAAGACAAAGGAAATAATAATAGACTTCAGAAAGAATAAAACGGACATGGTACCATTAACTATCAGAGGGGACTGTGTGGAGAGGGTGGCGGATTTCCGCTTCCTGGGAATCCATATTGAGGAGGACCTGACGTGGAGCGTGAACACCTCTGCGCTGCTGAAAAAGGTCCAGCAGAGACTGCACTTCCTGAGGGTGCTCAGGAAGAATAACATCACTCAGAGACTGCTGCTGTCCTTTTATCGGTGCTCCATTGAGAGCATCCTAACATACTGTGTATGCGTATGTTACACCAGCTGCACAGCGGCTCAGAGGAAAGCGCTCCAGAGGGCCATTGACAACGCCCAGAGGATTGTCGGCTGCCCTCTCCTTACCTTGGAGGACTTACACAGTTCCCGCTGCATCAAAAAATCCCAGAGTATTATAAAGGACATTTCCCACCCCGGACACTCCCTGTTTGAACTGTTACCGTCAGGCAGACGGTACAGATCTACAAGGACAAGGACAAACAGACTTAAAAACAGTTTTTACCCCACTGCTATAAAGGCACTAAATGTAGCCGCCAAGGAACGCAGGGGCGATACATAATAAGAGACTGTGAAATCGACAGAAGGATGTAGGGCTGGGTGTTTATGCGTGCTATTTTCATGATATTTATTTTAGTTGTTTATCTTTTTTTAAATATTTTACCTTGTATGTATCGTTAGCTTTTAGAAATGTTTGAATGGTGCACTGACTGGCTGACATTTTACAATTTCGTTGTACATGGTTCATGTTACAATGACAATAAAGAAACTATTCTATTCTAAATTCTAAAAATTCTATTCATTGCCAGCTCTAACTTCTTCAACCTAATGACTGCCTCCATGTCCTGACCAGGCTGAACAGAAGGTGGGGGACTGTCTGCACAACCAGGCAAAACCCCACCCTCCACCAACGCAGCCCACAACACCGATTTAATGGACTGTTTCTTTGAATACTTGTCAATAGGCATGTCATAGTTCTCTGCCAGCAAAATCAAATGCTCCTTCATACATCTATCAAACAACTCCCGACTAGGAGCCTCAATAAAGTCCTTCCCTTTAAACTCCATATCAAATGTAGCACCAAACCACCAGCTAAACTCTGGGCACAAATGCTACCACAAACAGGGAAGAAAAAATTCCCTCACAACACAAACTGCCTCAAAGCAGGGAAGAAAAAATTCCCTCACACACACAGACTTCCTCAGTCACCAGAAGCCTACCAAAAAAAACAACCCCAAAAACGTCTAGGGTCCTCAAAGCTTAGGATGAGCCCCCATTTTGTTACGACTTCCGAATGCAGGTACTTGAGAGCCGCGTAACATAATTCAAAAACCAGGTTCAAGTTCAAAAATAGTTTTAATTATTCAATGGAACACAAAACCCAAACCTGATTCAAACAACCCAGTCAGGGATATGGATAGACTGACAAACAATTTAACAGTGCTCCAGCCAGCCACGTGATGGACCGTCGAACCGGAGACTCTAAAACCTGCCTAAAGAGATATAACCCTGAAACAAAATACACGAAAACACTAAGGTCAGCCCTTATCCGTCCCAATTCAATATTTGTTAACACGTAATGGTGAAAGTACACAAAGTTCTATGCCATGTGGCCAGGCCTTCCGCAGCTCACACCAGCTGTCTGCTCACAAGTCAGGGTTGACGAAAAAGAGCGAGAATCCTGGGAGACTCTGGTATTTAGGCTTCAGATGAGTCACCCATCACCTGACGCAGCTTGGCCAATCGGGTACAGGAGCCCTTAACCCCGTGATTCCAGACTCACAGCCACAAGGCCTGCACTCGGGAGAGAAACAGAGAAAGGTAAGTACATAGCATTCACCAGGGGGGGGAGCGCCTAACAATAACCCATCCAAGTTGGGTTTTCGTAGCATATGGTCCATCCCCTTGGCTCCTAATAATCTGTACAGGTTCTAATGCTCTCAGAGCATTCTTTCCAATAAGTAAGTCAATATCAGAATTTATCTCTGATATTTTGACATCCTTCAGGTAAGGCCATTGCTGTAAGTCTTCACATCTGGGTACATTTTGATGACCAACAGGCATTGTTTCCTGTGTAAAAATTATCTTCATCCAAACTGGATATCTCCATGCTCGTAATGCAATGACTCATGCTCTCTTCATCTTTATTCATGGTACGTAATCGAATTTTAGTCTCTTCTCCTCTGATATTCAGCCTTCTCGTCAGGCTTTCTGTGCAAAAGGTAGTTGAACATCCAGAAAAGCATATGTTTGCAACACTGCATTTGTTTTGCTGTTCCTTACTTGCATTGGTAAGATAGAAAAATTATGAATTTCAACCCCGGCCCCAATGTGAGCAGATACTTGAGGCGAGGTGGTAGCGTTTCTAGTAGTTTGCTTCTTCTTCTTCTTCTTCTTCTTCTTCTTCTTCTTCTTCTTCTTCTTCTTCTTCTTCTTCTTCTTCTTCTTCTTCTTCTTCTTCTTCTTCTTCTTCTTCTTCTTCTTCTTCTTCTTCTTCTTCTTCTTCTTCTTCTTCTTCTTCTTCTTCGCATTCATAACAAATTATAGGACTCTTACAGTCTCTTACCATATGTCCCTTTTTCAAACATTCAAAACAGATTCCCTTCTCTTTCAAGAAATCCATCTTGTCTTCATATTCTTTCATCTTGAATCTACGACACCATCTTATTGTGTGACCAACTTCATCACATAACAAACAAAATACTATTTGCTTGCTAATAGACACCTTTCTTTTTCTTTCATCTGTCTTTTCCACAGACACGGTCGTGATAGCAAAACTACTTTTCTTAGGTTGAGATCTTTCTTCGGTTTTGGTAAAAGTAGAACCTTTATAAGTTGCAAGTAGTTTGTGATCTTCAATAATCCCGTTGCATGAGTCTGACATGTACCGTACTTCTCTTTCTAAATATTCCACCAGGTCTGGTAGCCTGGCTACTTGTTTGCTCTTATCTCGTATTTCACCTGCCCTATCTCTCCACTTTTCTCTCATTCTTCTGGGCAACTTGTTAATGATGATTCTCATATTACTTGCAAGATTAATTTCCTCCATATAGCCAAGATTTTTCATCGAGCTGCAACATCTTCTCAGAAATACGCATATTCACTCAATTTTTCCACATCAGATCAGATCAGATCAGATAGCCTTTATTGTCATTCAGACCGATGTCTGAACACAATTTCGTGCCTGCAGTCATACATACAATAAAAAACAACAATAAACACATATTAACATCCACCACAGTGAGTCCACCTAGCACCTCCTCACTGTGATGGAGGCAAAAGTCTTAGGTCTGCAGTCTCTTCCCTCCTCCTCTCCCTCTGCGCTGAGGCGATACCCCACCGGGCGATGTTAAAAACAGTCCCGCGGCTCACCGAACCCCGCAAACGGGCCGGTTCAAACACCGCGGCCCGGGGTGGTCGAAGCTGCTGCCCTCCAGTCCAGCAGACGCAGCCGCTGGTCCGCGGCCGAACTCAGGTCACCGCCGCCAGAACGCTTGATTTCTTTCAAGCACGGGCCTTTTCAATGTATGCATTCGCTATCCTCTGTTCATCACCAAAACGTTCCTTTAGTAATCTTCTCCCCTTTTTATAGCCCTGGTTGCCTGGCTTCATCTGACAACTTTCTACAAGCACCTTCACACTTCCTTTTGTGTACTTCACCAGAAATCGTAAGCGCTCTTTTTCATCCTTAACTTTCGTCTCTAATACCTTCTCTAGTGCCCTTACAAAAGTTTCATACCCCAAAGGATCTCCACCATACGTAGGAATTTCAACCGGTGGCAGAATGAGAGAGGTAATTTGTCGAGCTATAATCTCGTTGAATTCAGATTGCCTATTCAACAGTGCCAATAATCCATCCTGAAAACTCTGTTTTGGCTCCACCTGTTCATAAACAGGTCTTGGCTCAAACAGACTTGTTCGAGCCCGTGCCCTAGGCCTTGGAAAAGCATGATCCACTGGTCCATCTTGAATTTGTACGGATGTTCCCATAGTAGCTAGTTTCGGTCTAGCACCCATTTGTTGAGATGAAGGTTCACTCAACCTATTTAGGTTTTCCAATCCAAGGTATCCAGTGGACCTTGACCGTGGAATCGATCCAACTGCCAATTCACTCTGAGCAGTTTTGGCTCTCTGTCTAGAGCTCATCGTCTTTGACGATCTAGAGCTGCATCTTGACCCTTCACTTTCCAGTATGTCCTTCCTGGCTTTGGCCACCGCCATCTTTGTATCTAATTCCAGTTGTTCCTGACATCGCGCCATCTCTTCTTGCTGTTGGGCCATCTCATCTTGCTGTCGGGCCATCTCATGTTTTTTCTTCATGGCATCCGCTTCTATTGAGAGCACTGCTAACTCAGCCTTTTCTCCCAATTGAGCAGAAGCCCTCGAAACCGAACTGGCTGAGCAACCAGATCTGCGGCCAGATCTTCGTGAAGATACATTTGAGATACTATCTCCCGGTTCTATATCATCACCTTCTTCTTCTTCATGCTTAGTATCTTCTTTTCTGCCACATTTACTTTTGTCAACTTGCGCTAACCATGCTTCTGCATCATCCATGGATTCATCATAATACTCCGTATTTTCTGAATCCCACATAATGTCTTTCACGTTCCTCTTGAGAATGCTCTGCTTCCAGCAGTGTGTCCTGCTTCTCTTTCAGCTCCTGGTTAAGGCTACGTATCAGGCGTAAATTATCCTCCACCTTCTCCTGGTTAGCTTCTGATTCCATGAGTATCTTCACACTTTCAAATAGCCTTCTAATCCTCTTCCACAACTTGTTCCTATCCAATTCAGTCTCCTTGAGAACATGAATTCGACCTTTCTCAGTGAGTTTAACTTGTCTGGCTGGTGTTTCTCCACCATGTTCTCCTTCAAGCACCAAGCTATCTCGACGTCTAAATTCATCTTCCATTCTGGCACCTTGTTGCTTCGCACTTCCAGCTACTAAGCTCGTCACTTGTGACATAATTTCAGATAACCACTTCTCTGCCTTTTTCTTGAAACCATTGAATATCTTCTTCGTGTATTCATCCCACTGGGTATGTCTTCTGCGTTCTTCCCAAGACAGCACTGAACACAGCAGTACATTCTGTTTCTTGCCAACCTCCTAATAGTTGGCTCATATTAGATTTCACCTTGATCACTTTCTGTTCTGATTCCATTAGTTTTTTCTGTGTATCAATTAATCTGGTCACCTGTAACCATAATTCATTTCTCTCTTTCTCGGTTTCCCTCAAACAGGCAGCATGTGAAATATCTGTTTCTACAAGTTGTCTGGGTCTTTCTTCACCACCACGTGGTTCTTCTGGCATCGCTCTGCCTTCATCTTCTAAATTCATGATTTAAAAGAGGTCTTGGCAGATTACCAAGTCTTTAAATTAATTGAACAAGTCTCTGCTTCTTAGTGACTTTGTTTTTATCAACAATTTCATCCAAAACTAAAAACATATTGATAATGTAGAGAGCATCTCTCTAATTCCAGGTGCAAAAAGAATGATGCTAATTCAAATGGAATGCGCTTATCAGGAGCAACTCCAAACAATCCAAGGTCGGTCTGCTTTCCCCAGACACGCTGGAGAAAACTGCTTCTGAGTTCTGTTACAGAAGTCTTTTAATTAAAGCCGTGATTTTAATTCAAAGAGTAATAATCGATTCGTACTCACAAATCCAGTGATACGTCTTCAGATACGTCCCGATGCTGTTGATAGACCTCAAGGCTTTTCCTGGCTGAGATCTTATCTTCAGTTCCACGACTGGAACCAATCTTCTTTGGCTATGCCTCTCCGAGGTCTTAGCCTTGACGTCCTTCTTTGGTTGCGCCTCTCCGAGGTCTTAGCTGCCTTATCTTCGATCTTCTGTCCCTATCTCAGGAACTGGTATTTACCCCCGCCGGAGGTTCGATTCTACTATCTCCTCTGTCCCACTCTCTGGGACTGGTATAAACCATATAACCATATAACCATATAACAATTACAGCACGGAAACAGGCCATCTCGGCCCTACAAGTCCGTGCCGAACAATTTTTTTCCCTTAGTCCCACCTGCCTGCACTCATACCATAACCCTCCATTCCCTTCTCATCCATATGCCTATCCAATTTATTCTTAAATGATACCAACGAACCTGCCACCACCACTTCCACTGGACGCTCATTCCACACTGCTACCACTCTCTGAGTAAAGAAATTCCCCCTCATGTTACCCCTAAACTTCTGTCCCTTAATTCTGAAGTCATGTCCTCTTGTTTGAATCTTCCCTATTCTCAAAGGGAAAAGCTTGATCACATCAACTCTGTCTATCCCTCTTATCATTTTGAAGACCTCTATCAAGTCCCCCCTTAACCTTCTGCACTCCAGAGAATAAAGACCTAACTTATTCAACCTATCTCTGTAACTTAGTTGTTGAAACCCAGGCAACATTCTAGTAAATCTCCTCTGTACTCTCTCTATTTTGTTGACATCCTTGCTATAATTGGGCGACCAAAATTGTACACCATACTCCAGATTTGGTCTCACCAATGCCTTGTACAATTTTAACATTACATCCCAGCTTCTGGACTCAGAACTGCTGTAGCTTTGGGAGCAACAGCAGCAGCAGCAGTAGCAGATTAGCAAGAGATACGACTGATTGGCTCTAGC
Organism: Amblyraja radiata; assembly: GCF_010909765.2. NCBI lineage: Eukaryota > Metazoa > Chordata > Chondrichthyes > Rajiformes > Rajidae > Amblyraja > Amblyraja radiata. The sequence continues at coordinate 1,166,962 of NC_045976.1, read as the reverse complement.
CCAAGTGGGAGGAGAGAAGTGAAAACAGTTTAAGTACAGGTCAAGGACAGGCAGACTTGACTCAGAACTGCTGTAGCTTTGGGAGCAGCAGCGGGAGCGGGAGCGGCAGCAGCGGCGGCAGCGGCGGCAGCGGCGGCAGCAGCGGCAGCAGATTAGCAAGAGATACGACTGATTGGCTCTAGCCCAAGTGGGAGGAGAGAAGTGAAAACAGTTGAAAACTGAGGAATTTGGTTTGTAAATTGGTAAATCAGGCAATTTATCAGTCAATTTAAGTAAGACTGCTCTTAGGGAGCGGCAGTGAGTGAGCGGCCCTGTGAGAAAAGTGTGAGTCTTTGGCTCGAGAGTCTTCGGAGAGGAGACTACGCAAAACACTGCAGAGGGAGAGACGAAAGAAGGAGATGTCAGGCAAGCTGATTCAGTGTGATGCTTGCAGTATGTGGGAGGTCAAGGACACTGCCGGTGCCTCTGGCTGCTACAAATGTGAAAAGTGCATCCAGGTAGAGCTCCTGAAGGGCCGTGTTGGGGAACTGGAGAAGCAAGTGGATGACCTCCGGTTCGTCCGAGAAACGGAGTCGTTCCTCGACAAGTCCTACAGTACGATTGTTACACCTAAGGTACTGGAAGAGAGAAGGTGGGAGACAGTGAGAACGGGAGGGAAGCATGGAATGCCAACGTCCCCGGGGGTTGTACCTCTTGTGAACAGGTTCACCCACTTAGAAGCTGTCGGGACAGAAGAGGTGTTTACACTGGGCGGCGGACTGGCTTGTGATGCGAATAGGGCTGTTGAGCCAAAACCAAAAAGGCCTAAGGCAGGCAACGCCATTGTAGTGGGAGACTCCATTGTGAGAGGTACGGACAGTGGTTTCTGCGGCAACAGACGGGATGCGAGGATGGTGTGCTGCCTTCCTGGTGCCAGGATCCAGGATGTCACGGACAGAGTGCAGAAAATCCTCAAGGGCGAAGGTGAACATCCGGAAGTGGTAGTGCATGTCGGCACAAACGATGTCGGAAAGAAGGGGATGAATATTCTGCAGCGTGACTTTAGAGAGCTCGGAAAAATGCTGAAAAGCAGGACCTCCAGGGTTGTTATCTCCGGTTTGCTTCCAGTTCTTCGTGCTGGCGAGAGCAGGAACAGGGAGATACGGGACCTGAACATGCGGCTGAGGAACTGGTGCACGGGGCAGGGATTTAGATTCTTAGATCACTGGGATCTGTTTTGGGGTAAGGGGGAACTGTACAAAAGGGACGGATTGCATCTTAACAGGTGTGGGACCAGCATTCTGGCAGGCAGGTTTGCCACTGCTACACGGATGGTTTTAAACTGAATAAGGGGGGTGGGGTGTCGAATGGGCTAGTGGAGGATGGAGTTAAAGGGAAAGGGTTTCTTAAATGTGTGAGCGTAAAGACAGAGGGGTGTAAAATGAGGGTAGAAGCAATAGGTAGCAAGGTGAAAAGTAAAAGTGGCAGGCCGGAAAATCCAGGGCAAAAATCAAAAAGGGCCACTTTTCAACAAAATTGTATAAGGGGTAAGAGTGTTGTAAAAACAAGCCTGAAGGCTTTGTGTCTCAATGCAAGGAGCATTCATAATAAGGTGGATGAGTTGAATGTGCAGATAGCTATTAATGACTATGATATAGTTGGGATCACGGAGACATGGCTCCAGGGTGACCAAGGCTGGGAGCTGAACATCCAGGGATAATCAATATTCAGGAGGGATAGAGAGAAAGGAAAAGGAGGTGGGGTAGCGTTGATGATTAGAGAGGAGATTAACGCAATGGAAAGGAAGGACATTAGTTTGCAGGATGTGGAATCGGTATGGGTAGAGCTGCGAAACACTAAGGGGCAGAAAACGCTGGTGGGTGTTGTGTACAGGCCACCTAACAGTAGTTGTGAAGTTGGAGATGGTATCAAACAGGAAATTAGAAATGCGTGCGACAAAGGCAAAACCGTTATAATGGGTGACTTCAATCTACATATAGATTGGGTGAATCAAATTGGCAGGGGTGCTGAGGAAGAGGATTTTTTGGAATGTATGCGGGATAGTTATCTAAATCAACATGTAGAGGAACCAACGAGAGAGCAGGCTATTTTAGACTGGGTATTGAGTAATGAGGAAGGGTTAGTTAGCAGTCTTGTTGTACGTGCCCCCTTGGGCAAGAGTGACCATAATATGGTTGAGTTCTTCGTTAGGATGGAGAGTGACATTGTTAATTCAGAAACAATGGTTCTGAACTTAAAGAAAGGTAACTTTGAGGGTATGAGACGTGAATTGGCCAAGATTGACTGGCAATTAATTCTAAAAGGGTTGACGGTGGATATGCAATGGAAGACATTTAAAGACTGCATGGATGAACTACAAAAATTGTTCATCCCAGTTTGGCAAAAGAATAAATCAGGGAAGATAGTGCATCCGTGGATAACAAGGGAAATCAGGGATAGTATCAAAGCGAAGGATGATGCGTACAAATTAGCCCGAAAAAGCAGCATACCGGAGGACTGGGAGAAATTCAGAGACCAGCAGAGGAGGACAAAGGGCTTAATTAGGAAAGGAAAAATAGATTATGAAAGAAAACTGGCAGGGAACATAAAAACTGACTGCAAAAGTTTTTATAGATATGTGAAAAGAAAGAGATTAGTTAAAACAAATGTAGGTCCCTTGCAGTCAGAAACGGGTGAGTTGATCATGGGGAACAAGGATATGGCGGACCAATTGAATAACTACTTTGGTTCCGTCTTCACTAAGGAAGACATAAATAATCTGCCGGAAATAGCAGGGGACCGCGGGTCAAAGGAGTTGGAGGAATTGAGTGAAATCCAGGTTAGCCGGGAAGTGGTGTTGGGTAAATTGAATGGATTAAAGGCCGATAAATCCCCAGGGCCAGATAGGCTGCATCCCAGAGTACTTAAGGAAGTAGCTCCAGAAATAGTGGATGCATTAGTAATAATCTTTCAAAACTCTTTAGATTCTGGAGTAGTTCCTGAGGATTGGCGGGTAGCAAACGTAACCCCACTTTTTAAGAAGGGAGGGAGAGAGAAAACGGGGAATTACAGACCAGTTAGTCTAACATCGGTAGTGGGGAAACTGCTAGAGTCAGTTATTAAAGATGGGATAGCAGCACATTTGGAAAGTGGTGAAATCATTGGACAAAGTCAGCATGGATTTACAAAAGGTAAATCATGTCTGACGAATCTTATAGAATTTTCGAGGATGTAACTAGTAGCGTGGATAAGGGAGAACCAGTGGATGTGGTGTATCTGGACTTCCAGAAGGCTTTCGACAAGGTCCCACATAAGAGATTAGTTTACAAACTTAAAGCACACGGCATTGGGGGTTCAGTATTGATGAGGATAGAGAACTGGCTGGCAAACAGGAAGCAAAGAGTAGGAGTAAACGGGTCCTTTTCACAATGGCAGGCAGTGACTAGTGGGGTACCGCAAGGCTCAGTTCTGGGACCCCAGCTATTTACAATATATATTAATGATCTGGATGAGGGAATTGAAGGCAATATCTCCAAGTTTGCGGCTGACACTAAGCTGGGGGGCAGTGTTAGCTGTGAGGAGGATGCTAGGAGACTGCAAGGTGACTTGGATAGGCTGGGTGAGTGGGCAAATGTTTGGCAGATGCAGTATAATGTGGATAAATGTGAGGTTATCCATTTTGGTGGCAAAAACAGGAAAGCAGACTATTATCCAAATGGTGGCCGACTAGGAAAAGGGGAGATGCAGCGAGACCTGGGTGTCATGGTACACCAGTCATTGAAAGTGGGCATGCAGGTGCAGCAGGCAGTGAAGAAAGCGAATGGTGTGTTAGCTTTCATAGCAAAAGGATTTGAGTATAGGAGCAGGGAGGTTCTACTGCAGTTGTACAGGGTCTTGGTGAGACCACACCTGGAGTATTGCGTACAGTTTTGGTCTCCAAATCTGAGGAAGGACATTATTGCCATAGAGGGAGTGCAGAGAAGGTTCACCAGACTGATTCCTGGGATGTCAGGACTGTCTTATGAAGAAAGACTGGATAGACTTGGTTTATACTCTCTAGAATTTAGGAGATTGAGAGGGGATCTTATAGAAACTTACAAAATTCTTAAGGGGTTGGACAGGCTAGATGCAGGAAGATTGTTCCCGATGTTGGGGAAGTCCAAAACAAGGGGTCACAGCTTAAGGATAAGGGGGAAATCCTTTAAAACCGAGATGAGAAGAACTTTTTTCACACAGAGAGTGGTGAATCTCTGGAACTCCCTGCCACAGAGGGTAGTCGAGGCCAGTTCATTGGCTATATTTAAGAGGGAGTTAGATGTGGCCCTTGTGGCTAAGGGGATCAGAGGGTATGGAGAGAAGGCAGGTACAGGATACTGAGTTGGATGATCAGCCATGATCATATTGAATGGCGGTGCAGGCTCGAAGGGCCGAATGGCCTACTCCTGCACCTAATTTCTATGTTTCTATGTTTCTATATTCAATGCTCTGATTTATAAAGGCTAGCATACCAAAAGCTTTCTTTACCACCCTATCTATATGAGATTCCACCTTCAAGGAACTATGCACGGTTATTCCCAGATCCCTCTGTTCAACTGTATTCTTCAATTCCCTACCATTTATCATGTACGTCCTATTTTGATTTGTCCTGCCAAGGTGTAACACCTCACATTTATCAGCATTAAACTCCATCTGCCATCTTTTAGCCCAATTTTCCAAATGGCCTAAATCACTCTGTAGACTTTGGAAATCCTCTTCATTATCCACAACACCCCCTATCTTGGTATCATCTGCATACTTACTAATCCAATTTACCACCCCTTCATCCAGATCATTGATGTACATGACAAACAACAAAGGACCCAACACAGATCCCTGAGGCACCCCACTAGTCACCTGCCTCCAACCCGACAAACAGCCATCCACCATTACCCTCTGGCTTCTCCCATTCAGCCACTGCTGAATCCATCTTGCTATTCCTGCATTTATACCCAACAGTTTAACCTTCTTAACCAACCTTCCATGAGGAACCTTGTCAAAGGCCTTACTAAAGTCCATATAGACAACATCCACTGCTTTACCCTCGTCAATTTCCCTAGTACCCTCTTCACAAAATTCAAGAAGATTAGTCAAACATGACCTTCCAGGCACAAATCCATGTTGACTGTTCCTAATCAGACCCTGTTTATCCAGATGCTTATATATATTATCTCTAAGTATCTTTTCCATTAATTTGCCCACCACGGAAGTCAAACTAACAGGTCTATAATTGCTAGGTTTACTCTTAGAACCCTTTTTAAACAATGGAACAACATGCGCAGTACGCCAATCCTCGGGGACTATTCCCGTTTCTAATGACATTTGAAATATTTCTGTCATAGCCCCGGCTATTTCTACACTAACTTCCCTCAATGTCCTAGGGAATATCCTGTCAGGACCTGGAGACTTATCCACTTTTATATTTTTCAAAAGTGTCAGTACTTCTTTTACTTTGAAACTCATAGTATCCATAACTACTCTACTCGTTTCCCTTACCTCACCTAATTCAATATCCTTCTCTTTGGTGAATACCGAAGAAAAGAAATTGTTCAATATCTCCCCCATCTCTTTTGGCTCTGCAGATAGCTGCCCACTCTGTTTCTCCAATGGACCAATTTTATCCCTCGTTATCCTTTTGCTATTAATATAGCTGTAGAAACCCTTTGGATTTACTTTCACCTTACTTGCCAAAGCAACCTCATATCTTCTTTTAGCTTTTCTAATTTCTTTCTTAAGATTCTTTTTACATTCCTTATACTCCACAAGCACCTCATTTACTTAATGCTGCCTATAATTATTGTAGATCTCCCTCTTTTTCCGAACAAGATGTCCAATTTCCCTTGAAAACCAGGGCTCTTTCCAATTTTTACTGTTTCCTTTCAACCGAACAGGAACATAAAGATTCTGTACTCTTAAAATTTCCCCTTTAAATGTCCACCATTTCTCTTCTACATCTTTCCCATAAAACAAAATGTCCCAGTCCACTCCTTTTAAATCATCTCGCATCTCATCAAAGTTAGCCTTTCTCCAATCAAAAATCTCAACCCTAGGTCCAGTTCTGACCTTCTCCATAATTATATTGAAACTAATGGTATTGTGATCACTGGACCCGAAGTGCTCCCCAACGCATACCTCCCTTACGTATATTAATACGTATATTAACCCCCCTGCCGGAGGTATCCTTCGACTTAATGTAGCGGCAGATTTTTCATATCTTTCAGGTAATTAGCACCCTAGCCGCTAATTGGATGACAATGGATAAGGGGAATATCTTCGGTACACATGCAAGCTGCCTCAGAGACCTTCAGAGCTTCTCCATTCATAAAGCTTCAACACAGTCTTTTAATGAATATTTTCTTTATTGTAGATATAAAACAGTAAGATACATCCAAGGTTTTTCCGACTTGTTACGGTAATCTTCTTCGAACTCCAGCTCATTACTTCAGATAGTAGAAAGCTCCTCGTGTCTCCGTAACAATGACATGCAATGACATGCAATGACATGCTCAACACCTTCTCCTTCTTCTCTGCAAAACGAATCTTAAAAACTAAACTTCTGCGCAAGCAGTTAAGCTGCAAACACGCCCAAAGACACGTCATAAATCCCACCCACATTATAACGGGCAGTCTAAAATTTAAAGGCATATGCCATCCACAACGACATGCAAAACGGGCCAAATTGCCACTACAGTTTGGAAGCACTGATTAAGACGCCAGCTTGCGTAGTGGACACTCGCGGTACTGCAGAGCTTTATGGACTTTGCTGCAGAGGGATCAGCAGCTCCCCGAAAGTGAAAGCATTTTGAACCAGGAAGTTGCGGGAGTTAACATGGCTTCCAGAGATCAGGCCGAGAGTTTGACCGAGGAGGCAATTTGTCCCATCTGCCTGGATTTCTTCACTGATCCAGTCTCATTGGAGTGTGGGCACTACTTCTGCCGCTCCTGTATCACACAGAGTTGGGACAGGGAGGGGAAAAACTCTTGTCCGGAGTGTAGAGAGGAGTTCGTGGACCGCAACCTCCGGGTTAGCCGGGCCTTGGCGAGACTGTCTGAGAAAGCGAGAACATTGAGCCTGAATCGGAAAGAGAAGGACACTAAATGTCACTGCGAGAAACATCAGGAAGAAGTGAAGCTGTTTTGTGAAACTGACAAGAAACTGTTGTGTGTGATTTGTGCAGCTGGACAGGAACATGTAAAACACCGCTTCATGCAGATAGAAGAAGCTGTTGAAATCTACAAGGTAAATGCCAGCCGGTCTGGATTACATAAGTCTTTATCTCCTATATTGTCTGACATATTTATTTTCTGATCTTAACCCCAACCCCAGGATCAGGTTACATCTTCCTTCAAATCTCTCACAAAGAAGATATTGGAGATCCAGCAAATACAGCAGCAACAGAAACGGAAGATTTCTGCAGTTCTGGTGAGGCTTTTCAGTTTCGATTTCCTGATCTTGTATAGGGGGGTTGCACGTAAGGTCACTGGGTCATAGGGCTTGACGCACGGAGCCGCTCAATCCATCTGGAGGACATCCGTCACTTCCGGTATATGTTATTAATGCTAGAAACGCGTACTTTCCTACCTGTTAAAAACCGTCAAAATGTTGAATTTTTGCGCAGAAAAAATTATGGGAGTCGGGGTAAGTGTGAGAGACATGTACCCAACTTTAGAATTCCAAAAGTGAAGCGAAATGAAGGTATAGAGAAGCGAGAACTGAAGGGACTACAGCAGCTAAAGTGCTTGGTAAACATTGGCTGTGCAGTCAATCAATCAATCAATCAATCAGTTTTATTCGTCACATTGCACATAAAGTACAAGTGAAATGAATTTGCCAGCAGTGGTACAATGAGAAAGAACACACAATACACAATAAAACTGTAACACAAACATCCACCACAGCATTCATGACTGTGGTGGAAGGCACAGAAATTTGGCCAGTCCTCCTCCATTTCCCCCCGTGATTGGGACCAGAGTCCAGAGTCAGTCCAGGATCGGCTCTTCCCCACCAGAGACCGCGGCTTTAGGTTGGTGTAGGCCGCAGGTCGGCGGTCGAAGATTTAAAGTTCCCGCCACAGCCAGAAGCACCGCAGACCGCTGGGTCGGAGGTCGAAGCTCCCCTCTAGGGGTGATGGTAAGTCCACGCCGGGACCGCGGTAGAAGTTGGCCGCGGGCCGGCGGTGGAAGCTCCTTCTTCTCCTGGGTCCCCCATAAGGGATCCCGGGCTGTAGACGCCGCGCCAGCTGAAACTCTGCAGACCACGGCTTCAGGCTGCCGGCTGCCGCAGACCAGCGAAACGGAGCGCTCCGGCGAGCTCCAGCGAGGGCTCGCCCGCTCCACGCCAAGAGTCCACGCTGCGCCCGCCGCTGAAGCCCCGGGCGCGTCTCCGGGAAAGGTCGCCCGATCCTCGTTGTTAGGCCTCGGGGAAGGCGACCTGGAAAAAGTCGCCTCTCCATGGAGGAGGCGACTGAAACGGTTTCCCCCTCACCCCCCCCCCACACCACCTCCCCACACAAAACATACAAAGAAACATAAAAAACATACTTTAAAACATACTAAAAAAACAAAAAATGTTGAAAAAAAACAGACACGCTGCTGACAGGGTGCTGGCTTGCAGCGCCCCCACCGACCAGATATCGGAATTGAAAATATTGGGAATGATCGCGTTTGCTCACTGCATTTCATCAACAGTAAGGCATTATTTGTGTTTTTTCTTGATTCCTTTGGTATCTAAAAAGTCTCAGAAGTGATAAATCTGGCTGTAATTTTTTCATCAGATTCGTTTTCATTTTGTATGTAAAAACCCACTTAAGAACCATGGGCGATTTAACCAATTTACAGCCAGATTTATCACTTCTGAAACTTTTTAGATGCCAAAGGAATCAAGAAAAACCACAAATAATGCCTTAGTTGATGAAATGCAGTGAGCAAACGGCCAATGTTTGCTAAGCACTGTTGTCTGTTGTCCCTTCAGCTCTCGCTTCTATCTACCGTCATTTCTCCTCACTTTTGGAATTCTGAAGTAGGCTAAATGTCTCACACGCTTATCCCGAATTCCATAATTATTTACAGAGCAAAAATTGACAATTTTTGCGGGTTTTAACGGGCCCGCTATGCTGGAAACAATGGTAAGTGCTTACCTGCAGTTCATCGCGTGTACTCCATTTGGAGTAGCGTAGCAACAGTACGGGTCATGGGTTGTGAAACCTCCCTATACATTTGATCCCTGTGACGCGTGTCATAACTGCAGTTTTCTTTCGCTTAGTAGTCGAGGGCTCAGCTCTTGGGAGAGGATGGGCAGGCAAGGACTTTACTCCTTGGAGAACAGGAGTCTGACGGGTGTTCATATGCATACGTGTATAATATCATGAAACGAATTGAGAGGGTAGAGTCTTTTACTCTTAGTAGGGGGATCAAGAACGCTAGGGTAACGTCTTATGGTGAGATGGGAACGTTATAAGATGAACTAGAGGGCACCATTTTCACACAGAGTGTGGTGGGTATACGGAACAAACTGCCAGAGGATGTAGTTGAGTTAGATACCACCACAACATTTAAAAGACATTTAGGCAGAAACATGGAGATAAAAGGTTTAGAACAAACTGGATCAAATGCAGGCTGGTGGAACTAGCGTAGATGGGGCATCTTGTTCGGCATGTACATGCAGGACAGAAGGACTTGTTTCTGTGCAGTGTGATTCTATGGAATCTGTGACTAAGTACTGCTGCTGTCTCATAATTCTGGTGATCTCATTTGAACCTGACCTCTGGTGCTGTCCCTGTGTTTTGTGCGTTCTACTTGTGACCGCATCGGATTCATTTCACGACCTAAAGACATGCTGGTTAGATGGTCAATCACTACCTATAAATTATCCCTGTGAAGGTGGGTGGTGGACGAATTAGTGGGAATTAAATAGAAATCAGAGATCGAGCAAATGGAGCAGCAACATAAACTGATGATTTCTGGAGTTCTGGTGAGGCTTTCAGTTTCAATTTCCTGACCTTGCGTATATTTGATCCCTGTCTTGTGTGTAATAGTAGCAAAGCCCTCTATAGGTCAGGAGTCTAGGACACGTGAAATGGAATCAGCTGCAGGGAATTGGATTTTGGGAATGGGAATGATGGAATTGTAGACTAGTTGCATAGAATTTCAGAAACACTGAGATAACCACTTGAGTTCCAAGGGAACAAATGCCACAGATTAAATGCAGGTAAATGGGTCAAGTGTAGATAGGTGCTGTGGCAAGCCCGGGCCTGGTGGGCTGAATACAATAGAATAGAATAGAATAGAATAGAATAGAATAGAATAGAATAGAATAGAATAGAATAGAATGCAATTTATTGTCATTCAAACCTAGGTTTGAACAAAATATAATTTCTACAGTTTTTTTAACATTACAAAACAATCCAAGACCCACACTTAACACAGTTTTACATAAACATCCATCACAGTGAGTCTCCAACATCTCCTCACTGTGATGGAAGGCAAAATCTTTATCTCTTCCCTTTGTTCCTTCTCCCGTGGTTCAGCAGTCCGACTGCATTGTTGAGGCAAACTGGGGCTCCGATGTTAAAGCCCCCGGCGGGCGATGGTAAGTCCTGAGGCCGTTTAAGCCACGCCGGGCGATGGTAGGCCCCGGCTCCATGTCCTTTAAACCCGCGATTCCAGCGGGAGAAGTCGCCGTTGCGGTGCTCGGAAAAGCGGTCTCCCACCAGGGACCTGCGAGCTCCCGATGTTCCCGTCCACCGGGACTGCGGCCGGTGCCTCCAAACTCCAAAAGTCGGGTCGCAGCCGCGCGCCACCACAGCTCTTCCCGCTCCGAAATTGGCCAGCTCCGCGATGTCAGTTCCGCAGGCTCTGCAACTGGAGCCCTCAGGTTAGTCCCGGCCGGAGGTCGCCGCCGGCTCCACGATGTTAGGCCCAACGACATCCGAAACCCCACAGGGAATAGTCGGGTCCCCGCACAGGGAAGAGATTTAAACGGTTTCACCACAGCCCCCCCTACCACCCCCCACATATACACAGCTAAAAAAAATAATAAAAACTAACTCAAGACATACATTTAACAAGACAAAAATAAAAAAAGACAGACGACTGTAGTTGAGCCGCTGCCGTTAGGCGCCACCACTAACTCCACTGGGCCTATTCCTGCACTCCATGTCTCAAGATTGGGTGGGCAAATGCGTCCATGCATTTCTTGAGAAACACAGTGGAATCACCTGTGCGCGGCTGCCCAGCCAGCAGCTGTCTGTCTTTTCATCTTTTTTTTATTTTTAGTTAGTTAAAGTGTTTTTGTTTCTGGAGTTCTATACTTTTTTATGTGGGGGGTGGGGGGGGAAGGGGGAAACTACCTTTCAGGGTCCCTACCTGGTCGGAGAGGCAGCTTTTCTCCGGGCTGCAGTTTCGACCCGTCCTCGCGGCCTACCAGCGGGCCTGGAGCGGTGTTTCCTGACGGGGACCGCCCAGAACCTCGGCTTCGGCAGCGGCACAGCGCTGGAGCGCTATCGCGGAGCGGGTGATGCCTTGCCTGGGTCGCCGCGCTGGAGCTCCGGTGAGCTGAAGACCGCCGGGAACAACATCGCGGAGCTGCGGGACTGTGGAGCGGCCAGCTGCGGGCGGCGGCGCTGACTTTACACCGGGAGCCTGGGATCTCGCGACGAGATCGCCAGTAGTGGAGCTCCAACCGGCGCGGCCTTGTTGGCTTTGGAAGCCGCGGCCTCCAGTAAGGAAGCGGCCGTTCCAGGTGTCCCAAGCCACTGTGAGGATTCTCCCGACGCCGGAGCACCATCACCCGGCGAGAACGGCCAGGAACATCGGGCCTCCGTAGAGGCAACTGTGGAGGCCTCAATTGGCTCGACTATGGGTGAACTGGGGTTGGGGACTGGACTTTGTGTATGGGAGCCATTGTGGGGGGATTTTCTTTATGTTTAAATCTCTTATTAATGTTATTTCTGTATTCTTTCTTTATGTGCTGCATTGGCAAGAAGCATTTCACTACACCTAGGTGTATGTGACCAATAAATAACCTTTGAACCTTTATAATATATTGATATTCACCTTTCATCTGACAGGAACAGTCATACAACCTTCAGTCAAAGATCAAATCCCAGTTTGCTGAACTGCAGCAGATTCTCACTGAGAAAGAACAGTGCGTACTGGCAGATATCCGGGAAGATGAGGAGAGAATTGTAAATAAAATGGAGGGGAATGTCCGAAAGATTCAAGATCATTTAAATTCAGTTCAGGAGGAACTCGCAAAGTTACAGGAACAGATGGATCAAAAGGAACGTGTGATATTTCTGAAGGTGAGCCGTTACACGACAGTGTCAAAATGAAAGTGCATTCACAAAATGATGGATGAAATTCATGAAATAAATGCCGCATTTACCAGTAATTCAGAACTGGGTAAATGGTCCGTCTGTTCCAGTGCTGTGCTGCTGTTGTTCCCAAACTAAATGGCCTTATGCATAATCTATGGGATTTCAGTATTGCCTACAGACTGCCTGGCAAGGATTTGCTGTAATCTCGTCTGTGTGATTATTTAATATTTCTCGCTAAGGGGAAATCTCCAGGAATCATAGGACCCTGGGGAAAGTGGATAATTATTTTGGGGCTTTAAACCAACCCGATGCTAGGATACACTTAATAAGTCCCATGGATTTATCCAACTGGCCGTGTCTTACGTCGTCGCCACTTAAAGGGATCTATTCTTTCTCCAGTTGTCCTTTTCATCTTAGAGGGAGCTGTACTCTCCCTATTATCCCTTTGCTAGTAATATACAGTGGCTTGCAAAAGTTTTCATACCACTTGAACTTTTCCACATTTTGTCACGTTACAACCACAAACGTAAATGTAATTTATTGGGATTTTATGTGATAGACCAACACAAAGTGGTGCATAATTGTGAAGTGAAAGGAAAATGATACATGGTTTTCAAATTTTTTTACAAATAAAAAACTGAAAAGTGTGGCGTGCAAAAGTATTCAGCCCCCCTGAGTCAATACTTTGTAGAACCACCTTTCGCTGCAATTACAGCTGCAAGTCTTAGAGACTGAAATTTTTGCCCATTCTTCTTTGCAAAATAGCTCAAGTCTTTTGCAGACTCTAACAGGTTTTCTTCCAAGATTGCCCTGTATTTGGCTCCATCCATCTTCCCATCAACTCTGACCAGCTTCCCTGTCCCTGCTGAAGAAAAGCATCCCCACAGCATGATGCTGCCACCACCATGTTTCACAGTGGGGATGGTGTGTTCAGGGTGATGTGCAGTGTTAGTTTTCCGCCACACATAGCGTTTTGCATTTAGGCCAAAAACTTCAATTTTGGTCTCATCCGACCAGAGCACCTTCCTCCACATGTTTGCTGTGTCCCCCACATGGCTTGTGGCAAACTGCAAACGGGACTTCTTACGGCTTTTTTTCAACAATGGCTTTCTTCTTGCCACTCTTCCATAAAGGCCCGATTTGTGGAGTGCACGACTAATAGTTGTCCTGTGGACAGATTCTCCCACCTGAGCTGTGGATCTCTGCAGCTCCTCCAGAGTTACCATGGCTGCTTCTCTGATCAATGCTCTCCTTGCCCGGCCTGTCAGTTTAGGTGGACGGCCATGTCTTGGTAGGTTTGCAGTTGTATCATACTCTTTCCATTTTCGGATGATGGATTGAACAGTGCTCCGTGAGATGTTCAAAGCTTGGGATATTTTTTTATAACCTAACCCTGCTTTAAACTTATCCACAACTTTATCCCTGACCTGTCTGGTGTGTTCCTTGGGCTTCATGATTCTGTTTGTTCACTAATGTTCTCTAACAAATCTCTGAGGCCTTCACAGAACAGCTTTATTTATACTGAGATTAGATTACACACAAGTGGACTCTATTTACTAATTAGGTGACTTCTGAAGGCAATTGTTTGCACTGGATTTTATTTAGGGATATCAGAGTAAAGGGGGCTGAATACTTTTGTACGCCACACTTTTCAGTTTTTTATTTGTAAAATAATTTGAAAACCATGTATCATTTTCCTTCCACTTCACAATTATGCACCACTTTGTGTTGGTCTATCACATAAAATCCCAATAAAATACATTTACGTTTGTGGTTGTAACGTGACGAAATGTGGAAAAGTTCAAGGGGTATGAATACTTTTGCAAGCCACTGTAGAATCTGAGGGGATTCTCTTGTTTGTCACATGACTTTTTTTGTCTTAATGCTTTTCCTCTTAATTGTGCTCCTACATGCTTTTATACCACACACACACACACACACACACACACACACACACACACACACACACACACACACACACACACACACACACACACACACACACACACACACACACACACACACACACACACACACACACACACACACGAAAATGGCTTGATGACAGCAACCTATACCCGACCAGTGCCCCACACCTTTATGGGTTCCTTAATCCTTCAGCCACTGTGCGCTTGGGTCTATTCTGCTCCTGATATTGCCTTAGCCTCTCCTGCTCGAGTGAGCTTGACGTTCTATTTATTGTATTTCGTATGGGATTTATTAAAGACCATGTTACATTTCATCTTTGACCTTTTGTCTCGTAAGGAGATGCAATATTATTACGAACTCCTCCCTTTTAAATATGTTAAAATTCTTTCATCATCCAATCATCCCTATAACTTCACCAGCCAATATCCCATGAGCTGCCCAGCCCTCCCTGTAAATTACATTTTCTCAATCATGAACATTACGTCTGCTTTCATCTCTGGTTCTCTGTCCCCAAGGCAATATCCACTTTCTGTCTGTGTGACTTCAGAGGCTTGTAGTAATTTGGGTGAAATATCTGCTAACGTCTCCTTCAATTCAGATTTGTGTTTTATTTATTTCAGGAGGAACTTGGTCGAAAGAAGAGGTAGGACATTCTCGACTGAAACACTATATATTTGTCAAAAAAAAATGTTTTAAAATTTGATGCTAGTCTACACCATGCTGTTAACTATTTGCAGGGTTAGTGATGAATTCAAAACATTGTCGGTGACAGATGGAGCCTTGCAGATTGAAACATTTGATCACCACTTTTTGATTAGCACATTGTGGAGAGAAATCTACGCCATTAAGCGAGGTAAAACATGTAGTTTCTTTCTCTCATATACTTCCATAATATGTGGTGGACAGATACATAGTTGAATGATCGACCTTGGGCGTTATTGGGAACTCGCACAGAAGAGGAATCGGTGCCAGTTTACATCAGTCATGATCACATTGTATGTTAGGACAGGCCTCAGGGCGGGGCCTACTTCTCTTCATATTTGCTCCCCCCTGGTCCCGGCGCCTCGCTGCCCGAGTCTCCCCCCGACCCCCCCCACCCGGGGCCGCGCTGCCCGGTTCTCCCCCCCCCCCCCCCCCCCCCCCCGACCGCACACCCCACCCCCCTGGGGACTCTCTGATTCTCTGCTTCTCCCCCCAGTCTCCGTCACCATGGACGTGGAAACAGCGCATCCGCAGCTCGAGGTGTCTGAGGATCGGAAGAGCGTGAGATGGAACAGGACCGAGGGGAGTCTCCCTGACACCAGGAAGAGGTTTACGGTCAAGCCGTTTGTGCTGGGATCGGAGGGATTCACATCGGGGAGACATTACTGGGTGGTGGACGTGGTGGCGTCGAGTTGGCACTGGAGTCTGGGAGTCGCCGCAGAGTCTGTGGAGAGAAAGAGAGGTGTCACACTGACCCCGGAGACTGGATTCTGGATCATCGGGCGGTCGTGTGGTGATGGGTTTGATGCATTCACCTCCCCTCCATCCCCTCTCCGCGACCGTCCCATCCCCTGGAGGGTGGGAGTTTATCTCAGTTACGAGTCCGGGACAGTTTCATTTTACAACGCGGACACCAAGTCCCATCTCCACACGTTCACTGGGAATAAATTCACGGAGAAACTTTATCCTTTCTTCAGGAGTAATGATAGAAGCTGGCTGAGAATCTGCTCCGGTTCTGCTCCGGATGTGTAAAATGGTCGGATCCCAGGACCGGCGTCAGGAGCGGGGCTCAGCCTGGGGATGTGGGGCAGAAACCCGGTGGACAACAGGTCGGCGCTGAACGAACGGCTCCCATTTAATCCCCAATTTCCACGTCGTGAAACAAGCTCCAGTGAGTGCGGGAATAAAACTAGGGGCAATGTAAATGTGGGAAGAGTAAAATAAACAGCAACTTAAATCAGAGCTGTCGATCCGATCATTTTAACGCGTTAACCACGTCCGTCAACGGAACAGAGTAACTTTTGTGAAAATATAAAGATTGAAGCAATCGCAATTCCCGCGGGTTCAGCAACAGCCGTAGACGGCGGGTCCTGAACTGTGGCCGGGTTCCCCCTGGTCCTAGAGTCCGCTGTATCATTGTGTTTACATCGTGTGAGCAACGTTTCCTCTCCACACAACAGATCCATTTTCTTTCGAACGGATCTTTGAAAGAATGGATCCAACCGAATGACTGGTTCCAGGTAGAAGCCCGGCGTGATCAGGCTCTCCCTGCCCCCCCTCCCCCTCCCTCCCTCCCCTCCTGTGGGATACATGGAACTTTCCGTGTTTCCTTCCCTCGCCTCTCTCTCGGCAACGATGTCTCGCTGCTACTTCCTCCTCTCGTTCACCACTTTAACTTTAGGAAATACAGAAGCCAATTTTCAGACACGGACATTCACAAACGAAGGTTAAAATCAAGCGTTCAAACAGTTTGGGGATTATTTTCATTATGATATACGACTAAGTGGGTGTAATTTCAATAATCTAATCCCTTTACATTTTTACCACACTGATCATCTGCCTCTTTCTTCCCTTCCTTTCTCTTATCCACCATTTCAAATATTTATCGCCGTCCTCAAGCCGAGTGAGGGGGAGATAATCGGGTGCGGGGGGGGGGGTCAAGTGCATTGAATTGTTTTATGTACCAAAACGGAATAATGGGATTCTTACTTGTTCCAAAGCTGAACTTAGATCTATAGGGTGATTTCACTAAAGGTCACTGGAGCGTAGATCCGCACCCACGTGACCGAAAATTTTAACTGGAGTACATGCGTCATTTCCGGTACATGTTAGTGAATGGGAAAACACGCACTTTCACACCCGTTAAAAACATCGAAAACGGCCAGTTTTTGAGCTGTAATTAACTGTACCGGTCGGGGTGACCGTGAGGAACAGCTACCTAAATTTACAGTCCAAAAAAAAGATAGAAACTAAGGTAAATTCAAGAGGGAGCTGAAGGTGTCAAAACGGCGGAAATTGTTATCGGACATTTGCCGTGGAGATTTAAAGATCGAAAATATCGGGAATTATCGCGTTTGCTCGCTGCATTTCATCAAAAGTAAGGCATTGTTGACTTTTTATCTTTATTCATTTGTTATATGAAAAGTATTAAAAGTTAAAAATCCGTCAGTAAAATTGCAAAATCGCCCATGGTTCTCAGGTGGGTTTTAACATGCAAAATGAAAACGCTTCTGAAGCTCCATTTACCATTTAAATAATCGTAAACTATCAATGCGTTTTGAAATAAATTTTACTGAGATGCAAGCTAAGGAATGGGAACGCCATGCACGTGCAACAAGAAGAGAGTATTAAAGCAGATTTGGTTGCAGCTCAAGCATCTATAGCTCTGCAAGTTGATGGCGTTCTTGTGCACATTGTCTATCCTGCTCACAGTGGGTGGCCAATCAGGATTGTTGACATCATTCCATGCTGCAGGCTTGTCTGTTATTAGATGATAAATAAATAAATAAATAAGTAGTTTGGGTGATTGTGCAGGCTTTAAACAAGAAACATTGAGAAATATATTTTGGCAAATAATAAAATGTCCTGCTTTTGTCCAACTAACAGCTGACAATTATCCCATTTATCAATTTATTTCAAAACGCATTGATAGTTTACGATTCTTTAAATGGTAAATGTAGCTTTAGAAGCGTTTTCATGTTGCATGTTAAAACCCACCTGAGAACCATGGGCGATTTTGCAATTTTACTGACGGATTTTTAACTTTTAATACTTTTCATATAACAAATGAATAAAGATAAAAAGTCAATAATGCCTTACTTTTGATGAAATGCAGCGAGCAAACGCGATAATTCCCGATATTTTCGATCTTTAAATCTCCACGGCAAATGTCCGCTAGCACTTCCGCTGTTTTGACACCTTCAGCTCCCTCTTGAATTTACCTTAGTTTCTATCTTTTTTTTGGACTGTAAATTTAGGTAGCTGTTCCTCACGGTCACCCCGACTGGTACAGTTAATTGCAGCTCAAAAACTGGCCGTTTTCGATGTTTTTAACGGGTGTGAAAGTGCGTGTTTTCCCATTCACTAACATGTACCGGAAGTGACGCATGTACTCCAGTTAAAATTTTCGGTCACATGGGTGCGGATCTACGCTCCAGTGACCTTTCGTGAAATCACCCTGGACACGCAACCTTTCTTCCTCACTCAGGCCTTTCCATCGACCTTCTCCTTAAACTTCCAGGTGTATAAGGAGGATTCCCATCTCCAACAAACCCGTTTGCAAAATAACCAACTGATTCCAGACCCTGGAGGTTCTAGGAGATTAGACAAAGCAGCTCAGAGAGTCCGTGGAATTGGAATGGGACCGCAGTTGGCCAGGCAGGATGTGTGGAGAGAGAAACTGCGTTACAGTTGCAAGTCCTTGATCGGAATTGATCTTAACCCTGCCTAAACTGCTGCACAGTTTAAACATATGTTGAAGATCTACAAGCACCCGATTTAACCATATAACCATATAACAATTACAGCACGGAAACAGGCCATCTCGACCCCTCTAGTCCGTGCCGAACACATAGTCTCCCCTAGTCCCATATACCTGCGCTCAGACCATAACCCTCCATTCCTTTCCCATCCATATAACTATCCAATTTATTTTTAAATGATAAAAACGAACCTGCCTCCACCACCTTCACTGGAAGCTCATTCCACACAGCTACCACTCTCTGAGTAAAGAAGTTCCCCCTCATGTTACCCCTAAACTTCAGTCCCTTAATTCTCAAGTCATGTCCCCTTGTTTGAATCTTCCCTACTCTCAGTGGGAAAAGCTTTTCCACGTCAACTCTGTCTATCCCTCTCATCATTTTAAAAACCTCTATCAAGTCCCCCCTTAACCTTCTGCGCTCCAAAGAATAAAGCCCTAACTTGTTCAACCTTTCTCTGTAACTTAGTTGCTGAAACCCAGGCAACATTCTAGTAAATCTCCTCTGTACGCTCTCTATTTTGTTGACATCCTTCCTATAATTAGGCGACCAAAATTGTACACCATACTCCAGAATTGGCCTCACCAATGCCTTGTACAATTTTAACATTACATCCCAACTTCTATACTCAATGCTCTGATTTATAAAGGCCAGCACACCAAAAGCTTTCTTTACCACCCTATCTACATGAGATTCCACTTTCATGGAACTGTGCACAGTTATTCCCAGATCCCTCTGTTCACCTACATTCTTCAATTCCCTACCATTTACCATGTACGTCCTATTTTGATTTGTCCTGCCAAGATGTAGCACCTCACACTTATCAGCATTAAACTCCATCTGCCATCTTTCAGCCCACTCTTCCAACTGGCATAAATCTCTCTGTAGACTTTGAAACTCTTCTTCATTACCCGCAACCCCACCTATCTTAGTATCATCTGCATACTTACTAATCCAATTTACCACACCATCGTCCAGATCATTGATGTACATGACAAACAACAGTGGACCCAACACAGATCCCTGTGGCACCCCACTCGTCACTGGCCTCCAACCTGACAAACAACCATCCACCATTACTCTCTGGCATCTCCCATTCAGCCACTGTTGAATCCATCTTGCTACTCCACCATTAATACCCAACCATTGAACCTTCTTAACCAACCTTCCATGAGGAACCTTGTCAAAGGCCTTACTGAAGTCCATATACACAACATCCACTGCTTTACCCTCATCAATTTC
This sequence comes from Amblyraja radiata, assembly GCF_010909765.2. Lineage (NCBI taxonomy): Eukaryota > Metazoa > Chordata > Chondrichthyes > Rajiformes > Rajidae > Amblyraja > Amblyraja radiata. The sequence goes on along the minus strand of NC_045976.1, from coordinate 1,146,999 downwards.
CCGAGTAACATCTTCAAAAAATTCAAGAAGATTAGTTAAACATGACCTTCCAGGCACAAATCCATGTTGACTGTTCCTAATCAGACCCTGTTTATCCAGATGCTTATATATATTATCTCTAAGTATTCTTTCCATTAATTTGCCCACCACTGACGTCAAACTAATAGGTCTATAATTGCTAGGTTTACTCTTAGACCCCTTTTTAAACAATGGAACAACATGCGCAGTACGCCAATCCTCCGGCACTATTCCCGTTTCTAATGACATTTGAAATATTTCTGCCATAGCCCCTGCTATTTCTACACTAACTTCCCTCAATGTCCTAGGGAATATCCTGTCCGGACCAGGAGACTTATCCACTTTTATATTTCTCAAAAGTGTCAGTACTTCCTCTTCTTTGATCCTCATAGTTTCCATAGCTACTCTACTTGTTTCCCTTACCTCACATAATTCAATATCCTTCTCCTTGGTGAATACCGAAGAAAAGAAACTGTTCAATATCTCCCCCATCTCTTTTGGCTCTGCAGATAGTTGGCCACTCTGACTCTCTAATGGACCAATTTTATCCCTCGTTATCCTTTTGCTATTAATATAGCGGTAGAAACCCTTCGGATTTGTTTCATGAAATAATTTAAGGTGGTTGTTCCTTATTCTCGTGCTGAATACATGGAGACCCATGAGTCAGCAGAAGCTGTGTTCTGCAATTCTACATCTTTTCGTCATGATTCAGCGTTCTCCGCCCTCAAAGTGGATCAACTATTATACTTCATCAATGCTTCTTGATCCTTGATGATGGGTAGTCTGGTCTGTGATCGACTTGGCTGCCTCCACGACTCTCTGCAACCTGTCCCCAAACCAAGCTGTGAAGCAACCCACAGTGTGCTTTCTGTGGTGCATCTAGGGCCCATCAGTAAAGTAGCTGAACTGAAGTGGAAGCGAGTCGCACTCAACCGCCGAACAAGAGGATCTGATTGAGAGGAAGGCCCCAGTGTGTGCCCCAGCAGTGTTTCCACTTTGAAGGAAATTACCCGAAATTCTGGTGGTCTTCGGGTAATTTTAGGGAAATGAAATAATTTCGGGAAATATCCGCATCTGGCCCGCGAACAATGTAAAATCTGGGTGTAAAGGTGATACACAAAGCACTGCCAATTTGGTACTCAAAGGTTTAAACAGAGCGCTGTCAGTTTAACGCGTGGGAATTTAAGCGAAGAGCTGTCGGCTGCAGTGCTATGGGTTTTAAATGTAGCATTACCTGCGGGAGCGCTATGGGCTTTAAACATAACGCTATGGCCACAGCGCTACGAGTCACAGACTGTTCTGGAAAATTCCCGTATAACAATGAGTCTTTGGAATTCTCTTCCTCAGTGGAAGTTGAGCCTTTGATTATTTTCCAGGCAGTGGTAGAATTCTGGATGAACCTGGTGGTGAAAGGTTACCAGTGGGATTGTAGTTACATTGGGATTGGCCTTGATTTTACAGAATGGTGGGTGGGCTCAAGGGGCAGAGGGAGGGAGGGGCGGAGAGAGGGAGGGGTGGAGAGAGGGAGGGGTGGAGAGAGGGAGGGGTGGAGAGAGGGAGAGAGGGAAAAAAGTAAGGAGGAGAGAGTGAGGGAGGGAAAGAGGGAGGGAGCGAGAGTGGTAGGGAGAGAGGAGAGACTGAGACACATGAGAGCAGGTTGCAAAAACGAAGACAACAAAGCTGCCTTGAATAACACTACACGTGAGTAACAAAAGCAGGCAGATATGGTGTAGTTACATAGATCTGTTTTGACGTTCTTCTTTGTGTTGTTGACGTGTGTCCGCGAAAAAAACCCAACAACGAAGACAACAAAGCACGCAGGAAACATTTTGAAAATTCAGGAAATACCATCAAATCCCAGGGAATTTGGGATTTTATTTCAGGACATTTTTTTTTGAGGTGCGGAAGCACTGGTCCGCTGCCCGGAGTTGCGGCCCCACTCCATCCAGCCCCGTGTGTGGGCGCTGCTGACCCACAGCCCGTGACAGTGCAGCCCACAGGGGAAGACGGGGGAGAGGGCGGCCGGACAGTGCTGACCCCTGGGGGAAATGTGGGGGCTGTCCTGAGGGATGCGCTCCTTCGGCCGCTTACACCTTGTTGCTCGGGCTCAGAGCAAAGATACTAGAGCATTTGGTTCAAGCGCTCACTCACCCTCCACAATTATTTACAGCGCAAAAATTGACCATTTCGGCGGCTTTTAACAGGTAAGAAAATACGCGTTTTGTGTGTTAACAGTGTATGCCGGAGGCTGCCGTCCTCCAGAAGGAGTGAGCTGCTCCGTGCGTCACGCTCTTTGACCTGATGACCTTACATGCAACTATTTAAAACTAAAGAAAAACTGAAACGTAACATCCTGAATAATCTTGCCTGCAGCATCTGCAGGTGCAATGCATTTCGCCCTATTAGTAAGGGCTCGGTCTGCTTCGGAATAGGGGTTTACGGGCTTAGGGCACGTCCCAAATCCGTTGGTCTCCCAGTAGAGTGATATAGCCATCAGGAAATGTTGCCGGCTGGCCCATTCCAGCATGGCAGTGGTGATCGTTACTCTCATGAGATATATACCAGGACTCTGAAAGAGAGGTACAAACGACTTCATCAACGAAGGCTTATAGTACAAGAGCAGGACGTTAAGGTGAATCTATATATAACAAAGGTTTGGCCCCAAATGGAGAATGAGGTCGATTTCTGGTCACCAAACTTAAGGAATGATGTGGGAGTCATTGGGAGGATGCAGGAGATATTTACTGTAATGGATTCAGGGATAAGGAGTTTCTGTTCCCTGGTGAGACGGAGGAAGCGAATCCTGGTTTTCCATGGAGCGGGGACGTTGCGAGGAAGTTTAATATAGGGGCATAGGGTCGGGAGCATTTTGGAGCCGGTGAATGGGTGGAAGCTGTTTCCACCAGTAGAAGGAGCAAGGGGTGCAGATTTGCAGAGAGTAATGTGAGGATAAACGAGCTGCAGTGGCGGTGGAAATGCAGCCAATGAGGTTTTTCGAACTTGGATCTCCACTGTCTGACTGTCGCTGATCAGCAGACAAAGTGAACCTTATCAACCTGGAATAAATGTTAAAGGATCTTATAATGTCTTTTAAACATGCACTGTGTCTCCGAATATAGAGTGGCCCGATGTCTGGTGCATGGGAGGCATTGCACTGTTGTGGATTAAAATCAGACCAGATGGAGGTCTACGTTCACCAGGGGCACCGTACAATGGCAGCTCTGCCGGCAGTCTGTTCGTTTTTTCATCTTTTTTAATTTTTTACTGTTTGTTAAAAGTTTGTTTTAATGTTCTCCGGTTTGTCTTATGTGGGGGGAGGGGGATGGGGTCGGGGAAAAGTTTTTTCCAGGTTCTTACCTTACCGGAGATGTGATTAATTTTCGGATCACGGCGCTCTGCAGCCTTTCATCGATGGAGCTGGAGGCCTCCTCGAACTGTCGTGAGCCCCACCGCGCGGCGTGGACTTAACATCGGAGCTGAGCCCTTGCCTGGGATCGCTCCATCCACGGCCTGCGGACTTACCATCAAGAGCTCGCAGTCTCGGGAGCGGCCAAGTCGGGAGCTCCAACGACGCAGAAGGTTCGATCAGCCCCGACCCAGGGTCCGATCGCTCGGCGCGGGGGAGCTGACATGTGGGAGCTGATCGCCTCAATGTTAAGGACCCAAATCCCGCCGGCTACGGGAGTCAAGATCGTCCCGTCAACAGAGGGCTCGAGGCCCCCGACCGCGGGAGAGCAAAGGGAAGGGACTTGAACTTTATTTCGCCTTCCATCACAGTGAGGAATGTGGAGGAGTCACTGTGGTGGATGTTCATGTTAAAATGTATTTTGTGTGTTCTGTTGCTTTATATTTGTATGACTGACTTGGCAAATGAAATTCCTCGTATGTTGCAAAACATACTTGGCAAATAAAGTACTATTCTGATTCTGATCTTGATCCCGGGCGACGTGGGAGATGCGGGGGGTTTGTAACCACAGCCCAACGGGTTACACTCGAACCGAAACATCACCTAGTCCTGTTCTCCAGGGATGCTGTCTGGCCCACTGAGTTACTCCAGCTTTTTGTGTCTATCTTCAGTTTTGGTCACTGTTATAGGAAGGATGTTGTTAAGATGGAAAGACTGTAGAGAAGATTTACGAGGATGTTGCCAGGACTTGAGGGGCTGAGCTATCGTCTTTAACACGGGGTAGGGAAATCATGAACCAGAGGACATAGGTTTAGGTGAGAGGGGAAAGGTTCATTACGAACCTGAGGGGTAACCTCTTCCACACAGAGGGCAGAGGGTGTATAGAATGAGCTGCCAGAAGTGGTAGTTGAGGCAGGTATTATAACAACATTGAAAAGTCATTTAGACATGCACATGGATAGGAAAGGTTCAAGGGATTGGGCCAAATGTGGGGCATCTTGGTCGGCATTGGCAAGTTGAGCCAATTTTTACATGCTGTGCGACTCTGACAATGATTAAAAGGCAATTGGACCGAACTTGGATAGAAAAGGGATACAGCCCTAAATCAGGCAAATGGGATTAGTATTGAGGTTTCATGGTTGACATGGACAAGTTAGGCTGCAGGATTCGCTTCTGTGCTGCACAGCTCTGTGGTTCCAATGAATGCATGCCCTTTGCTCTTTCTTCCTAAATAGTACTCCATAACCTGACTTTAGTAATAAAACTAGACATCGTATAAAACTGGATTCTAAAACAGTCCATTATAGATGATCTGAAAATCTGAATGCAAATAGAAATACTGTTAATGAAAGAAGGTCATATCTGCAGATGTGTTCAAACAGCGCCCTCCATAATGTTTGGGCCAAAGACCCATCATTTATTTATTTGCCTCTGTACTCCACAATTTGTGATTTGTAATAGAAAAAATCACATGTGGTTAAAGTGCATCCCCACCTACCTCTTCATTCCACTGTCCCAGTCCCCGTTACCCAGTCTTTCACACTTCACTTCTCACTGATGTTCGCTCAGTGTTTGTGTACATCAATGTGAGTGAGTACATGTGTGTGAGTGTGCGTCACAGTGTGTGAATCTGTGAGTGAGTGTGAGTGCGTGTGGATTTGTGGGCATGTTAATGTGTGTGGGTGTGTCAGTATGAATGTGAGATGTGGGACTGCAATGTGAGTGTGCGAGCGCGCAAATGTGCTCGCTTGTGGGCATGCGCGTGTGTGAGACTGTTAGTAATTATGTGAGTGGGTAAAGGTGTGGCTGTGTAAAGGTGTGACATTGTATGAGAGTTTATGAGCATATGAGAATGGCTCAGTATCTGCAGGAGTAGTGAACGTGTCAGTGTGAGCATGTCTGACTGGATTACTATGAGGATATGAGTGTGTGTTTTCATGAATTATGAACTATGAGCATTTATAAGTGTGTGTGTGTGTGTGTGGACATATTTGTGTTTGTGAGTGAACATCTGTGAGTACGTAAGAATATCTGCCTGCAAGACCGCTTGTGAGTGTATGAATGAGTGTGTGCGACTTTGAATGTATCATCATGTGAGAGTCCGAGAGTGTTAATTGAAGAAGATAGACACAAAATGCTGAAGTAATTCAGCGGGCCAGGTAGCATCACGGGTGAGAAGGAATAGGTGATATTTTGGGTCGAGACCCTTCTTCAGACTGAGTCAGGTGAGGGGGAGATACACAGATGATTGTAATTGTAATTAATTTATTGTAATTGTAATTAATTTATTCGCCAAGTATGTTTTCCGTGAAAGTCGGAGAGAAGCAACAGCCAGAGGCAGCGAGAGCGAGTATTGGCAGGAAGTAGGTGAGTCGGAGGCAAAGAAGATGTGAGGAAAGAGTTAACAGACATGGTTGATTTAGACTAGGGATAGAAAAATAACTTAGAAAGAAATAAGGTGTCAGCAGAAGCCAGACTGCTGGTAGAATAGAAAGTAACGATATACAGAACAGAGAGAAATTCTAGATAAAAAGTAGCAATAGAAATACTTCAGCAGGAGTTTTGAAAGAAGTAAGTGAAAGGGAGAAAGTACATAAGGTCAAACAGGTCTGCGCAGGCCTGATGAGATTATATGAATATGTACTCACGCCCACTATGACAAGATGCCTAATTTAAATGCACATGCGATGCATGATAGGGGAGGTGCCTTTGACGTTGGGTGGGCGTTCCACGACGTTCTCGTGGGAATCTGGGCTTTATGTTATGATTGGAAGAAGCTCAATGGGGAGAGATGAGAATGTGATAATAATGAAAAGAAATGTATAAAGATAGAAGACATCCTGATCCTCGGTGTGCCTCTAGGGGACATCAGAAAAGAGGCACCTATTCTGCAGAATATGAAATTAATAAAAACACTTCTTTGTCTGAATTTGTCTCAAGAGCATTTGTGATTTTTGAATCTCACAACTTGGGGGCTCGTCCGGGATCCAATACTCTGGACAGCTGACGGGAGTAGACGGACAAAGGGAAGGTGCACCCTGCTGAGTTCAGCGGTCTCAGACTCCTTGCTTGCTGTCAGCTGTTTAAGCAGTAGTATCCGGACCACACAGAGACTCGACAAAGAAGTGGGAGTAGTTGGAAATCGCGAAAAATCAATCGAGCAATTCCAGTGCATGGAACCCAGGTAGGAAAATGACTATTAAGTACTTCCTGGGCTATTGAGAATGATGAACACGGTACGATGAACACGGTATTAAGAATATAAGACCGTGTGGTTAACGCCCTGAAGGATTCAGGGGGCTGCAAGGCAAACCCAGAAGGGAGGGGAAAAGGCTGTGGGCCAAATCCCCGCATTCTGCCCAATAGTCCGTTGGGGCAAATGCTGGACCCTGGAAGGCAGGAAATACCCAGTGGTTGGAAAAGCCAACAATGATAAGGTATAGTCAGTTGGGGAAAATGCAGAGCTGCATATGGACAGGAGATACCCACAGAAAATGTAGAGCCGGAGGGGGCCAAAATACCCAAGGGAAAGAGAAGACAGGGGCCGGGTGGACGAAGATCACCCGGCCAACAGGACGGGGAGTCAAAGGGCAGAAGGGGAAGATAAGAAGTTTGGTAGAAATTAGACCCCTGAGGGAGGTACCTAGGAGAGGACCCTGAGGGAGAAGGGAGTTTGCCTCCTTGAAGATTCATTAGGTCTGACGAGAACAGTTAGATCAATTCCTGAGAGACAGGAAAATTCCTGAGACAGGATGATAAGGGATTTACTACCGAAAGTAGCAGATAAGACGGCAGAGGCCGCGAAAGGGGGATGTTTGTAACAAATGGTTGAAATGAGCAAGTTGTAAAATTGAACACAGACGCCCCGTGGCGGAGGTGGGAATTCCCACTGTGTTTGGGCCGTAGGGGATTGCGAACAAGCTGCAAAAATGAACTCTTTGTATCCTGGTAACCTGAAAAAGAGAAGATGTAAAAATCGTTTCTTGATGTTCTTTTAGATTTCTTGTCAGTAATGTTAACTGGAAATAAGTTAATTGATGAAACATGACCAGATTTTATGTTGTTTTATGGTAGACATACAAGTTGAGAAACACAGAGAGAGAGAGAGAGAGACAGACACAGAGACAGAGAGAGAGAGAGAGAGACAGACACAGAGACAGAGAGAGAGAGATTTTATTTATTTAGTGAATGCAAAGTCCTTAAGCCAAGCAGTTGCCTCTTGATCTGCTGTATGAAGGGTGACAAGTCCTCCTTTGAGTCTTTGTTGAAGGCATGCTTCAATGATGTGTTGTAAGGGAGTGTCACAAGCACACCGTGGGGTTGGGCTGCTGCCCCATTTGTGAAGGCTGGCCAAGCAGGGGCCATGTCCAGTCCTGAATCTATTCAGCGTCGAGAGAGAGAGAGAGAGAGAGACAGAGAGAGAGAGAGAGGCACAGACACAGACAGAAAGAGAAAGAGAAAGGATGCCTTCTGGAGCTGTCCGCTGGCAACAGAGAGTAGAGACTTATTCGCCTTTGAGTGGGAAAACCTAAAAACCGGGCGAAAGCAACAATTCCGGTGGGCGGTGCTCCCTCAAGGTTTTACAGAATCACCAAATTTATTCGGCCAAATTTTAGAGCAGGTATTGGAGGATTTCCCAGGTCACGGGGAAACGCAACTATTACAGTATGTGGATGACCTCCTTTTGTCAGGAGAGAGAGAAGATGAAGTAAGGGACGCCACAATAAGCCTGTTAAACTTCTTGGGAAGGAAGGGGTTAAGAGTGTCTCGTAACAAGCTTCAATTTGTGAAACAAGAGGTAAAATATCTGGGACATCTGATAAGTGGAGGAAAGAGACGAATCAACCCTGAAAGGATAGCTGGGATCACGGGACTACCACTACCAAAGAATAAGAAAGAGAGCCGAAAATTCCCGGGATTGATAGGATACTGTCGACTGTGGATAGATGATTACTCCAGACAAGTGAAATTCCTGTATGATAAATTGGGAGAAGAAAAAGACAAAGTTCAGTGGACCCCAGAACAGGAGGTGGAATTTGGGAAATTAAAGAACAGTTTGATTACTGCTCCCGTGTTGGCTCTACCCTCAGTAGAACAATCTTTCCACCTGTTTGTAAATTCAGACAAGGGGGTGGCACTAGGGGTACTCACCCAGAAAAGAGGGGGAAATCGACAGCCAGTGGCCTTCCTCTCGAAAATATTAGATCCAGTCTCCAGGGGATGGCCGGGATGCATACAAGCGGTAGCAGCTACAGCAATATTGGTGGAAGAGAGTAGGAAATTAACCTTTGGAGGCACTCTGGTTGTTTCTACACCACACACAGTAAGAACCATACTCACTCAGAAATCCAACAGATGGTTAACAGACTCTAGACTTTTGAAGTATGAGGCCATCCTGATGGAAAAAGACGATTTGATGATAATTACGGATAAGAACCTTAACCCGTCCCAATTCCTGTATCCAGCGGAGAAACAGGGTGACAAGGAAGAGGGCCCAGTACACTGCTGTAGTGAAATAATAGATTTACAGACAAAAAGTAGAGAAGACTTAGAAGAGCAACCTCTGGCTGAGGGCAGCCGGTGATTTATAGATGGATCCTCCAGGTGCATAGGTGGAAAAAGACATAGTGGGTACGGTATAGTGAACGGGGAAACGATGGAGGAAATTGAAAGCGGCAGGCTGCCTGGTAGTTGGTCAGCTCAATCTTGTGAATTATATGCATTAATGAGAGCTTTAGAATTATTGGAGGGGAAGGAAGGAACAGTATATACCGATTCAAAATACGCTTTTGGAGTAGTACACACCTTTGGCAAGATCTGGAAAGAGCGAGGAATGATAACAACTCGAGGTAAAGAACTAGCGCATGAGCAATTGGTAGGACAGACACTGGAAGCCTTGCAAAAACCAGAACGAATAGCCATAGCACATGTGGCAGGGCATCAGAAGGGTAACACCCTGGAGGCCAGAGGAAATAGGGCAGTGGATGAGGTTGCAAAAAGAGCAGCCACAGAACAGATGGTAGAAATGAAGTCACTAATACCTTTAAGGGAACCAGAGGAAAAGATACCTATCTTTAGTGAGAAAGAACAGGAAAACATGAAAGAAATGGGGGCTCAGCGTACTTCAAATGGGAAAATGGTGGACACCAAAGGGGAACACAAGCCCTCTGTGACACCCTCCTCAGAACCTACGCTTGCTGTGGGATGTTTACCATGGCCAAACAAGTCATAAGGGGCTGTGTAATATGTCAGCGAATTAATAAGAAAATCATGAGAGCAGTCCCAGGAGGAGGACAACCATTAGCAGTTAGGCCCTTCCAAAGAATACAGATAGATTTTACCGAGCTGCCCCGGGTACGAACATGGAAGTACCTGTTAGTGGTAGTGGACCATTTCACCAGATGGGTAGAGGCATTCCCCACGACAACTGCCACCTCACAGACGGTAGCCAAGATATTATTAGAACAAATTATACCCAGATATGGGATTGTGAAAACAATAGACTCAGATAGAGGGACCCATTTTGCCTCCAAAACACATGAAATGATATGTGAAGCACTGGGAATAGAATGGAAATTGCATACACCATGGCATCCACAGAGCTCAGGAAAGGTGGAAAGAATGAATGGCACCTTAAAGACCCAAATCACCAAGTTGATAGAGGAAACGAGACTCCCCTGGACTAAGTGCCTTCCGATAGCCCTGTTGAGAATCCGAACGGCACCTCGAAAAGACATAGGGATATCACCATGTGAAATGTTATTCGGGCTCCCATACTTAGGGAAGGTAGAAGGAGTCCCAACAATACAAGGAAACGATGTGTTCCTGAGGAACTATTTACTGGCAGTGTCCCAATCTCTTGCAGAACTAAAAATTAAAGGATTGCTGGCCCAGAGCCCACCACTGGACTTTCTGATTCACTCAGTCAAGGCTGGAGACTGGGTATTAATAAAAACGTGGAAAGAATAAAAGCTGCAAGCTAAGTGGACTGGACCCTACTTGGTATTACTAATCACGGAGACAGCAGTACGAACAAAAGAGAAAGGGTGGACACACGCAGGTCGATTTAAGGGTCCTGTGGAGGCCCCACCAGACGATATCAGCCCGTGGACTGTGCGCAAAGGAGAAGAACCATTGACTTTAACATTTACCAAGAACCCGCAGGAAAAATGAAGATTTCGTGTTGGTGGGTCGTGTGTTGGGTCGTTACCCAACTTGTAAGTAATGTAACATGCATAAAAATCACAATACCACAGAATAGAAGGTCCACCACCATCCCATTTAATGTATGTAAAGGAAAATGGTGGTGCGGCTATAGAATGTATGTATGCACCCATCCCTGTAAAGATTGGCACGCGGTGTTTACTTCATCAAAATATGGGTGGCATCGGACCACCTATCAAACTGATAGGTGGAGAGTATATCAAAACCCGAACGAGAAATTGCCAGGACGCGTATATGTGAGCATACAGTGTGTCCAAATACAGGAAAGTGGTAGGTATTGGATATGTGCAGATACAACAGGGAAGGACGCATGTCTGAAGTTTGAGATAGAAGTAAAGTGAGATGGGAAGATGGGAAGATACGAGGATAGGGGAGAGATGTTCAAGATAGATGACAGTCAGAATAGGGATCCCGGGGCAACACCAGCACCACCAGTAGTCAGCAATGTCATCAGGGAAAATGAGTCTAAGGATCTGAAGATAATGATAGTAGCGCAAGAAACAGGATTAAGGCAGTTATATAAGAAAGGAATACCAACAGGGGGAAAAGGAGCCAACACCTGGCTTGCCTGGATGATGTACACAGCCAGAAGTATGCAACAAACCAATTGTTACGCCTGCACCGGAGCTAGGCCTCAGCTGGTCCCTGTACCATTTCCCCTGAATTGGGATAGAACACCTAGGACTATGACATGTATACTACAGCTATTCACGAATCCCCTCTTACCAAAGAATGTGATATGCCAGAGTTATCATTACCTATTTCCGGCCAGCAACAACAATACGAAGGGCCGAAGGGAAGACCCTCGACCTCCTCCATTTACCATTCCTTTTGGGGAGGAGGGGTTTGAGTGATATACAAGAAATAACCCAGAGGGACAGGACATGGGGGAGGTGCTCAACTGCAATAAGACATATAACATAACGGCTGAGGAACAGAGGCCACTGTTCAATAGCTCCTGGCTGAAAAAGCAGATAGTCAGTAGAGCCGATGTCTGGTGGTGGTGTGGGGAGAATACCCTGTGGCCCCGGTTAACGGGAACCTGTACCCTCATACAACTGATGATGCCCTTCACCATAGCAGTAGAACATGCTGTAGAACTCGATAAAGGAAGCCGACGACAAAAGAGAAAGGTGAGAGGATCATTCGACACACACATCTATATAGATGTGATAGGGGTGCCAAGAGGGGTACCCGATGAATTTAAAGCCAGAAATCAGATAGCTACGGGCTTTGAGTCCATACTCTTCTGGTGGTCCACAATTAATAAAAATGTGGACTGGATCAACTACTTGTACTACAATCAAAAACGCTTTATAAATTACACTCGAGATGCAGTTGAAGGATTAGCGGAACAACTGACAGCTACCAGCTAAATGGCCTGGCAAAATCGCATGGCCTTGGACATGCTGCTGGCTGAGAAGGGAGGGGTGTGTGTAATGTTTGGCGAACAATGTTTCACATTCATCCCCAACAACACTGCTCCGGATGGGTCAGTGTCAAGAGCCGTAGCAGGTCTCACCTCTCTGTCTATCGAATTGGCTGAGGACTCTGGAGTAGACACCTCCTGGACCGGGTTTCTAGACTCCTGGTTTGGGAAATGGAAGCACATCTTTACATCTGCCCTAACATCAGTGATAGTCATAGTGGGGTTATTGTGTTTGTTCGGATGTTGTATCATTCCCTGCGTACTGGGATTGGCTCAGCGATGATAGAAACAGCCCTGACGAAGAACAGTGCTGCCACCATAATGGCCTTCAGAACACAGTATGACCAACGAGAGGAGGATAGAGCGGTGAAGAATCTGCTGCTAGCATTAGAAAAGGAGGAGATAGTGTAAATCAAGGGTGCGTAGCAAAAAAGAAAAGGATGGATTGTGAGGAAAGAGTTAACAGACATGGTTGATTTAGACTAGGGATAGAAAAATAACTTAGAAAGAAATAAGGTGTCAGCAGAAGCCAGACTGCTAGTAGAATAGAAAGTAACGATACACAGAACAGAGAGAAATTCTAGATAAAAAGTAGCAATAGAAATACTTCAGCAGGAGTTTTGAAAGAAGTAAGTGAAAGGGAGAAAGTACATAAGGTCAAACAGATCTGCGCAGGCCTGATGAGATTATATGAATATGTACTCACGCCCACTATGACAAGATGCCTAATTTAAATGTACATGCGATGCATGATAGGGGAGGTGCCTTTGACGTTGGGTGGGCGTTCCACGACGTTCTCGTGGGAATCTGGGCTTTATGTTATGATTGGAAGATGCTCAATGGGGAGAGATGAGAATGTGATAATAATGAAAAGAAATGTATAAAGATAGAAGACATCCCGATCCTCGGTGTGCCTCTAGGGGACATCAGAAAAGAGGCACCTATTCTGCAGAATATGAAATTAATAAAACATTTCTTTGTCTGAATTTGTCTCAAGAGCATTTGTGATTTTTGAATCTCACAAAGATTTAAAAAGAGTGCCAAAGGCCCAGCTGCGAGTAATCTACTAATTAGCCATAAAGTCGTTGATTAGGTAGCAGATATAAGAAGTGGAGCTGTAGCGGAGCGGCCTTGTTGAGGTGAAGTGCCTTGGTGAGTAAAGTGTAATTCTTTGGCTCGAGGGTGTTCGGCGAGGAGGCTGAGGCAAGGAGGCTACACTTGATAGAAATTTGTGATTTTTGTTCACTGAAGAAATAGACAATAGTTGCAGGAGTAGGCCATTCGGCCCTTTGAGCCAGCACCGCCATTCACTGTGATCATGGCTGATCATCCACAAACAATACCCCGTTCCTGCCTTTTCCCCATATCCCCTGACTCCGCTATCTTTAACTGCTCTATCTAACTCTCTATTGAAAGCATCCAGAGAATTGGCCTCCACTGCCTTCTGAGGCAGAGAATTCCACAGATTCATAACTGTCTGTGTGAAAACGTTTTTCCTCATCTCCTTTCTAAATGGCTTACTCCTTATTCTTAAACTGTGGCCCCTAGTTCTGGACTACCCCAACATCGGGAACATGTTTCCTGCCTCTAGCCTGTCCAATCCCTTAATAACCTTATATGTTTCAATAAGATACTCTCTCATCCTTCTAAATTCGAGAATATACAAGCCCAACCGTTCCATTCAATCAACATATGACAGTCCCGCCATCCCTGGAATTAACCTCGTGAACTTACGCTGCACTCCCTCAATAGCAAGAATGTCCTTCCTGAAATTTGGAGACAAAACTGCACACAGTACTCCAGATGTGGTCTCACTAGGGCCCTGTACAACTGCAAAAGGACCTCTTTGCTCCTGTACTCAACTCCTCTTGTTATGAAGGCCAACATGGCAGGCATGTTAATTGTAAATGACATCTGCGCCGCCGCATTTACTAACGTTTCATACAATGAAGCTGATATAAGGTACATAGGGTGGGTATCAATTAATTCTAGACAACAGATTAAAAAAATAATCTAACCCCATTAATTCACTCGGGGGGTATTATGATGTGCTCTACTGTATGTTGTGTGCAGCAAAACCTGAACTTCCAGAGTGGTCTATCATGTCGTTTCTTCAGCGGACCTCACATTTATTTTAAGAGCAAAACATACAGTGCTGGAGAACTCAGCAGGTCAGGCTGGATCTATGGCTCGTCTGAAGAAGGATCTCGACTTAAAATGTCACCTGTTCCTTCTCTCCAGAGATGCTGCCTGACCCGCTGAGTTACTCCAGCACTTTGTGTCTATCTATGGAGGGAATGGTTAGGCGACGTTTAGGGTCGGGTCCCTTCTTCAGACATTTTTAAGGGGTTCGGAAAGATCGAAAATTTCACGTGTATTTAAATAGGGGAGGGGGGGGGGGGGGAGTGGTGGGAGTGGGGAGGGGGAGTGTGAGTGGGGAGGGGGATTAGTGGGAGGACGACTGTGAGTGGGGAGGGGGATTGGGGAGAGGGGGGAGGAGGACTGTGAGTGGGGAGGGGGATTGGTGGGAGGAGGACTGAGTGGGGAGGGGGATTGGTGGGAGGAGGACTGTGAGTGGGGAGGGGG